>NC_092170.1:15409837-15544837 GCF_045791955.1 Oncorhynchus clarkii lewisi
TATTCCTACTAGTAACAGAAACAGACTGACTCAAGAAGCAATTTATTCCTACTAGTAACAGAAACAGACTGACTCAAGAAGCGATTTATTCCTACTAGTAACAGAAACAGACTGACTCAAGAAACAATTTATTCCTACTAGTAACAGAAACAGACTGACTCAATAAGCAATTTATTCCTACTAGTAACAGAAACAGACTGACTCAAGAAACAATTTATTCCTACTAGTAACAGAAACAGACTGACTCAATAAGCGATTTATTCCTACTAGTAACAGAAACAGACTGACTCAATAAGCGATTTATTCCTACTAGTAACAGAAACAGACTGACTCAAGAAACGATTTATTCCTACTAGTAACAGAAACAGACTGACTCAAGAAGCGATTTATTCCTACTAGTAACAGAAACAGATGGGAAACTGTCTTAAGTTGCTTAATGATCACTGACAGGTCTGTTAGATACTGTAGTTAACACCAGGGTGTTTGTATGCCAGTATCCAGGAGATAGACCTAGGCACTGTTAATCAATGCCAGTGCTGAGCTAAGCTGTTGATGGATAATAATTCTCATTTTGGAACCAGTTGACAAATGCTGGTTTGTGAGATGAATATAATAATGCAGCACGTTCAGTGTTTGTTCCCCAGTCTCCTGTTGTTCAGAGACTTTACAGTGATGTAACGTTTAAACACTTCTGATGAGGAACCAGAATCTCTGCAGGAACAGATTGGAAGTTAATTGTTGTTTGAGCTGTGCGTGCGTGTGCGTGTGCGTGTGTATGTAGCTGATGCTGTACAGAATGGTAGATATTTTCTATTGGTAGCCAGTTTATATTCCCTCCGTTGTTTAAATTCTGCTTATTTCTGTAGTGGCCTCGGGCTGCAGGCCTATTTGTTGCAGAAAAGGAGCCTGCTGCCATGTTGTTGAAGCTAAGCAATGATTTGAACACAACAACACGGACGGACCTGAACCTGCATGCTGATTGGACATTATGGTTCCAGAGCAATTACCCATGGTTCCTTTCTCTGGTGGAGATAATAAACAAACTGTTTTTGTTTTGGAATGGATGTGTGAGTGTTTATGTGCAGTACCTTGAGGATGAGTTGTTTGAGGAACAGCAACAGGAAAGCCCTGAGAGAGATGATCTCCTGCTGGGTGGGCCTTGGACCATCTGAGGACAAACACAGACCGAGTCATAGGGATCAATATGCACACGCACACACGTCTGAAATTGACTTCACATCTCAGAGCCGATCTATCGCTATCAGAAATCTACAGAGAGCAGTACAACTCAACACGGTGCTGTATGCATAACACTGCCCAACCCAGATGAGTGATCAAATATGAGAGGACAGATATGACACATTACAGACGGTTGGTTATTGATTACAGCTGCAGCCCGGCACTAGGCTCTGATACAACATCTATTATCATTAACTTCACTCTGCTCTGTGGTTTTAAGACATATTGTATTTGAGCACGTAGAGTAAATACACTACAGGATCAAAAGTATGTAGACACCTGCTCGTCCAACATCTCCAAAATTCCAAAATCATGGGCATTAATATGGAGTTGGCCCCTCCTTTGCTGCTATAACAGCCTCCTCTCTTCTGGGAAAGCTTTCCATTAGATGGTGGAACATTGCTGCTGGGACTTGCTTCCATTCAAGAGCATTAGTGATGTTGGGTACCTATGATGGGCGATTAGGCCTGGCTCACAGTCGGTGTTTCAATTCATCCCAATGGTGTTTGATGGGGTTCAGGCTTTCCCCAAACTGTTGCCACAAAGTTGGAAACACAGAATCGTCTAGAATGTCATTTTATGCTGTAGCGTTCGGATTTCCCTTCACTGGAACTAAGGGGCCTAGCCCGAACCATGAAAAACAACTCCAGACCATTATTCCTCCTCCACCAAACTTTACAGTTGTCTCTATGATGTATTGGGCATGTTGTGTTCTCCTGGCATTTGCCAAACCCATATTAGGGTTCCGTTGGATTGCCAGATGGTGAAGCGTTTCCACTGCTCCAATGGCGGCAAGCTTTACACCACTACAGCCGACGCTTGGCATTGCGCATGGTGATCTTAGGCTTGTGTGCGGCTGCTTGGCCATGGAAACCCATTTAATGAAGCTCCCGATGAACACGTCTTGTGCTGACGTTGCTTCCAGAGGCAGTTTGGAACTCGGTAGTGAATGTTGCAACCGAGGACAGACGATTCAGCACTCGATGGTCCCGTTCTGTGAGCTTGTGTGGCCTACCACTTCGAGGCTGAGCCGTTGTTGCTCCTAGACATTTCCACTTCAGAATAACAGCAATTAGTTGACCGGAAAGCTCTGGCATGGCAGAAATGTAAAGAACTGACTTGTTAGAAAGGTGGCATCCTATGCTGGTGCCACGTTGAAAGTCACTGAGCTCTTCAGTAAGGCCATTCTACTGCCAATGTTTGTCTATAGCCAAATCCACTCATTTGAAGGGGTGTCCACATACTTTTGTATATATAGTGTACGTGGACAGGTTGCTGCCACAGAGATATCGATAACACAGAGCTATTCATTTACACACAAGAACGTATCTCCAGAGTGTAGATAGTCCTCTGCTGTCAGACACAATTTAATCCAACATCTGACTGTCCTATTTCCCCTCAGAAATCAATGGAACCCCTTCAACACAGGCTCCCTCAGCTCCTTGTGACACTGATTAATAGAAGCCGTCTGAGAACACAGTACAGGGACAGAACATGTCGCTAGATAACAGCATCCTTAACAACACAGCTGCATCCACATGCTGAATCCAACTTAGTCACAACTGTTGATTCTCAGGCTCTCATTGGTTGGTTCATTCCACCTGCCCTGAGGGTATTGGGCAGGAGGAGGATAAGGTTCACTTTAATGATAAATGATTTATGTTTGTGTTATTAACGCAGAAATCCGCTTTCTCCTCCTCGCAACAGTGAGTCAGTGTGACTGGACTGGTAATTAATCCATAGCAATCATGAGAGCGTGCTTCATATACACATTTTATTATAGATACTTAGGAAATTGACCTAATTTCACTTTCACCCATGACTTGGTTCAGATAAAGCAGGCAGTAATAGCATTGGATAATATTTCACAGGGTTGATCAATACTCTATGTTTTCACTGGGAGGATACACAGATTCTCAGCCCTGCTCAAGATTAGACAATATTGGCGGCGTCCAAAATGGCACCCTATTTCTTATAGTGCACCATAGGGTTCTGGTCAAAAGTAGTGCACTATATAAGGAATAGGGTGTCATTTGGAATGTTGACAATATTGTTACGGCTCCTATCCAAATGGATCAGTTCCAGACGCTGGGAGTGTGGAGACCTGAAATTAGAAATTTGACTTCAGAGTATGTGAACACATACGAGGAGCAGGACCAACAAAGTGTGTGTCTAACAGAGCAAAAGAGAAAGACAGAGCAAAATAGCGAGAGAGAGCGATAGATTCTGTGTGTGCGAGCGCATGTTAGGGATTGAGAGAAATTGAGCCTGCACTGCAGTGTCTGTGTGTGAGAGGATGATGAATTGGTTTAATTTGATGGCTCTCTATTTACAGACTCCCAGAGAAACCAGCAGCAACATTTCCTAGAGACAAACTGTCTCTGCGTCCCAAGTGGCACCCTATTCCCTACATAGTCCACTACTTTTGACCTACGGGCCCTGGTCAAACATAGTGCACTATATAGGGAATAGGGTGCCATTTGGGATGTACACCTGCACCAGCTCTGTTCCAACCACCATTGCTTTGTTCTTATAATTGAACACTTGATTACAGTATCTACCTGCTCTCTCCCCATCTCCCTCTCCCTTCATCTCTCTCCCTCCCATTCCCTCTCTCCCCATCTAGAGGCAACACCACAGTCGTCTGAGTCAAATGAAAACCAGGTCTAATGGAAATAGAAGGACGATAAAATTACCTCCAGGTTCGGGTGAGGACACCGTCCTCAGTATTTGACCAACTATACCGTTCCTCTCTTCCGTTTCTCCCACCGGGATTCTAGAACCATCAGCAAAACACTGTCTACATCCCAAATGGCACCCTATTCCCTTTGTAGTGTAGTACTTTTGAACAGGAGGCAGACTTACACTTCTATTCATTTAAAGAACACATTACCGGGAAGATGAACTAGAAACTAGAAAGATGGTCTGTTTCACAAATATGGATTATATTCTACACACACATCATCCAACAGATGTCTCAGCAGACAAGGTTCATCACCAAGATCTTTCAAAGAGTGATCTCTACTAGGATGGAGAAGCTTTGTTTTCTGCTGTGTCTAGTTGAACGACCCTGACTGAAGAGAAACAACATAGCTACATAGCTAGTACAACAAACAGAACATGGCTACTAAGTCCAACAAACAGAACATGGCTACTAAGTCCAACAAAAATAACATGGCTAATAAGTCCAACAAAAAGAACATGGCTACTAAGTCCAACAAAAACAACATGGCTACTAAGTCCAACAAACAGAACAAGGCTACTAAGTCCAACAAAAACAACATGGCTACTAAGTACAACAAACAGAACATGGCTACTAAGTCCAACAAACAGAACAAGGCTACTAAGTCCAACAAAAAGAACATGGCTACTAAGTCCAACAAACAGAACATGGCTAATAAGTCCAACAAACAGAACATGATTACTAAATCCAACAAACAGAACATGGCTACTAAATCCAACAAACAGAACATGGCTACTAAATCCAACAAACAGAACATGGCTAATAAGTCCAACAAACAGAACATGACTACTAAATCCAACAAACAGAACATGGCTAATAAGTCCAACAAACAGAACATGACTACTAAATCCAACAAACAGAACATGGCTAATAAGTCCAACAAACAGAACATGATTACTAAATCCAACAAACAGAACATGGCTAATAAGTCCAACAAACAGAACATGATTACTAAATCCAACAAACAGAACATGGCTAATAAGTCCAACAAACAGAACATGACTACTAAATCCAACAAACAGAACATGGCTAATAAGTCCAACAAACAGAACATGACTACTAAATCCAACAAACAGAACATGGCTACTAAATCCAACAAACAGAACATGGCTAATAAGTCCAACAAACAGAACATGATTACTAAATCCAACAAACAGAACATGTCTAATAAGTCCAACAAACAGAACATGACTACTAAATCCAACAAACAGAACATGGCTAATAAGTCCAACAAACAGAACATGACTACTAAATCCAACAAACAGAACATGGCTACTAAATCCAACAAACAGAACATGACTACTAAATCCAACAAACAGAACATGACTACTAAGTCCAACAAACAGAACATGACTAATAAGTCCAACAAACAGAACATGACTACTAAGTCCAACAAACAGAACATGACTACTAAATCCAACAAACAGAACATGGCTACTAAATCCAACAAACAGAACATGACTACTAAATCCAACAAACAGAACATGACTACTAAGTCCAACAAACAGAACATGACTAATACGTCCAACAAACAGAACATGACTACTAAGTCCAACAAACAGAACATGACTACTAAATCCAACAAACAGAACATGACTACTAAATCCAACAAACAGAACATGACTACTAAATCCAACAAACAGAACATGGCTAATAAGTCCAACAAACAGAACATGACTACTAAATCCAACAAACAGAACATGGCTACTAAATCCAACAAACAGAACATGACTACTAAATCCAACAAACAGAACATGACTACTAAGTCCAACAAACAGAACATGACTAATAAGTCCAACAAACAGAACATGACTACTAAGTCCAACAAACAGAACATGACTACTAAATCCAACAAACAGAACATGACTACTAAATCCAACAAACAGAACATGGCTACTAAATCCAACAAACAGAACATGACTACTAAGTCCAACAAAAAGAACATGGCTAATAAGTCCAACAAACAGAACATGACTACTAAATCCAACAAACAGAACATGGCTACTAAGTCCAACAAACAGAACATGGCTACTAAGTCCAACAAACAGAACATGGCTACTAAGTCCAACAAACAGAACATGGCTACTAAGTCCAACAAAAACAACATGGCTAATAAGTCCAACAAACAGAACATGGCTACTAAGTCCAACAAAAATAACATGGCTACTAAGTCCAACAAAAACAACATGGCTAATAAGTCCAACAAACAGAACATGGCTACTAAGTCCAACAAAAATAACATGGCTACTAAGTCCAACAAAAAGTACATGGCTAATAAGTCCAACAAACAGAACATGGCTACTAAACATCTTATACACTAGTACTGTTTGTCTCACTGTTTTGCAACACATACTAAAGCAAAACAGACCAAGATGTTAGTAGGAACATCCAAAACATGCAATCTATGACACAATATCTATTATTCATCAACGTCAGTAAAAGCAGAAAAACTAAACAGCCCCGGAGAGTCCAAACCCTTCCCCAGATCAGAGTAGAAACACTGCAGAACGTTCCAGAGCTGTCTATATATAAAACTCTCCCTACCACAGACACACTCAGTATCCTACTTCACATAGATCTGTACTGTAGCTCTGCTCAATATTTCATATAGGACTGGTCTGTAGCTCTGGCAAATTTCTCCACCCTACTGCTGATTAATGGTCATAGTGTTCTTTGTTTTCTGGGCTTCATGAGAAATCATTAACCATGTGATCTCTGTCAACAGAGGCTAAACTGCTGCATCAACTATTCATTACACAGTTAATACACATCTACTTCCTCTGTGGAATAAACTACACTTCTCTCCTGTGGTTATGTCCAAATGGCCCCTATTCTTTACACAGTGCACTACTTTTGCCTGGAGCCCTACAGGATGCTATTTAAGAGACAGACCTGGTTTATCAGCACTGTTCTAACCTGACCTGTAGGATATATACAGGTCTGCTTCCAACCATATAGGCCTGTATCAGAACCTGGGCCTCTGAGCATTCTGAATAGTCTCAGAGAGAAAAAGCTGAGAGGGGAAGATGACATGACAGTTCAGGGTGACTTTGAATTCCAACACAGCAGACAGCCGCCTCATGGCAGCCTGTTACTACACAGAGAGAAGATGCCTGTCATCTCTGGACCTGTGGTGTGTGTCTGTGTGTTTACCCAGTCCTTTAGGTGTAATGCCACTGCTGGCCTCAGGGTTGCAGGTCCAGTAGTAGTACTTCAGACTGTGCATCAGCTGCAGCACCGTCCCAATACGACGGATGGTGGTGTAGATGGTTGCCGTGCCGATAAACTCTGCAGACAGGTACGTGTACAGTGAGAGCTGGACCTGAGGGGAGAGCACACGCACACACACACACACACAATTAACCTATACCCAGTGATTTTACATAAATATAGCTGTCAGGTATAATCTTTATAACCTACTCCAGGCTGATTAAGGTATCATATTAAGGCTGTGAACTGGTCATATTAAATTAATTACTGTATTAAAGAGGTCCTAGCTGACCTTAGCCCATCATCCTCCCTGCAGGTGTAGAACAGAGAAAGAGACAGGCTGCTGTGGCTGACCCCACATTCCACTCTATTAGAACACACTATAACAGTCTCCTCTCATCACTCCCCTCTTATTTCCTCTCCACTCCTCTCTCTCCATCTCCGCTCTGCTCTGTTCAGTCTCATTAATACGGCCTCTGTAATTAGCAATTGACTGGACAATAATCCCACACAGTCCCTCTACAGCTTTTATTCCATCTAACAGAGAGAAGAGGAGATATCTAAAAGTGCTCTAATCTAGTGTGTTACCTCTGTCTGCCCCTCTCGCTCTCTGTGCTCCATGAGAGAGAAGTGTATGGGGGAGGTGTCTGAGGTCAACCTCCAGAGACTCTCTCTACCTCAACTCCTGAGACATTTCCCCACAACCGTTATGTTATTCATAAGAGCCACCAGGGGCGGTGCCAGTGAGGAGAATGGATTCTCCACACAACCCAGCTCCTCTGATCCGCCTCATCCACTACTTCACGGGTCATTATGTATTTTCAGTCTAAAACATTTCAATACTTCTCAGGGTTGAGGAGCTGATGGTGACAGCAGGCAGTAAACCTCAGTCAGTGGTGAAGTCTTCAATTCGGAGGAGAAAATATCCACTAATATCAGGACCCGAAAATATGTTGTGTTACATAATGGATCATGGTAGAAGTGAGTATTGCTCTAAACAGTCTTCAGTGAGTCAGAACTCAGGTGGGTTACCATGGAGCTACCTGGAACCAGTAGAACCAGTTTGGGTGGGGCTCATCTTTACGGGGGACAAGGTCTACCTTGGCGGGGGGTGTGGGGGCAGGACTTACCTTGGCAGGGGTGTGTATCCAGATGGCTGCGTTGAACAGGATGTGGTCACAGAGCTGTTTGAGGAGTGGCGCTCCGTGGGTTAACCCGTCCAGGTATTTAGCGAAGGACAGGAACTGCTCAAGGACCGCACGTGTGATATGGACCCTGGAGCACTGGAGGCACAGGGACTGGTCAGACCACTGGATACTCAATCAATCAATCAACCAGTCAATCAATCCCTCAATAACATATAACTAACTGTAAGCCAACCATGGAGTTGGATAGAGGGTTCACTTTCCACAAAGCCCGTTTTAGCATGGGCAGTGCAATTGAGGAGTTTCACCATTTTGAAGTAGTAACTGGAATGTATAGACATTTCACCAAACAAGCAAAGTTTGAGAGCATTTGACTGAGCATCCAGACTCAGAGGAGTCCTGCTGTTATCATTGTTGTCTGTCTTTCTGTCACATGTCTCCTGACCAGGTAGAGGTAGTCTCTCCTAATATTCTAGCTGTGGTATAAACAGATCTGAACCAGATGGCAGGATGGTGTGAGTGTGAGAGTGCTGGCAGCTGGAGGGAGAGGAGAGAACGCGAGAGAGACAGAGAGAGAGAGAGAGAGAGAGGGATAAACTGTTTCCACCGTCTGGCCCCTGTTACAACCACCTGTTCCTGGCCCTGAGCTCTGGGCTCTGCTGGACTCCGGTGGATAGATGTCAGGATGCTACAGGACAATCTGTCTGTGTCCAAAAAGGCAGCATTTTCCTTAAAAAGGACCCATAGGGCTCTGGTCAAAGGAAGTGGACTATGTCGGGAATAGGGTGCCATTGAGGACACTGCCTGACAGCGGCTGGCTGGGGAAGCAGTGAGGCTACATACCCTTCAAAACACAAAGTGGATTCTTCTTCCAAATCTCTTCCTCACCTCTGTGCCTCTCTGCTCTGTTCTTTGATCTGTGGTTTGATCCTATCCATCTGAGGGCTACTGGGCTCCATGTTTCAAACAGCATTAAAGAGTCTGTCTGACTGGTTGGCTGATGCCCTGTTGTGTCCCTGTCTGTTTCAGAACCATGGATCTATTTCTGGTCCTCCTCTGATATCCTTTGACCAAAAGTGAGGAGTAAAGAGGCTTTTGAACTAAAGAAAATATTGAAGGACATTGGTTGAAAGGATATATCTTTAAATAACTGTCATCAGCTGTTGCCAGGCACACCATAGGAAGTAAGAACGGGTAAACTGAAATGACTCCCTATGTAGTGCACTACCTTTTGTCCAGAGCCCTATTAGGCCAAGCCAAACCCTGTAGCTTTGTTCTAACATAGTGTACTATATGGGGAGCAGTGTGCCATTTAAGGTACAACGTATGATGTATTGATTTAATTGATTTTGATTGATTTAATTGATTTGATTATTAAAAACCCATATACTGTAGCCACAACATCACAGCAAAGAAACAATGGAAGATGACAAAGAGTCCATGCCATCTCCAGCGTGTTGTAGGTTTTAGGTTAGAGTTTCTACCTTCTCCAACAGAAACCCGATTACAAGGAATCCTTTCCCTCCCAGCATCTGTTCCTGCATCGCCACCGAGCTCTTCAACAGGTCAACCAGGAACACCAGGAGGGTGGCACTGCAACACACATACACACAGGTTTATAAGGAAACAGACACCGACACACACATCCGGTGGGGTGCAAGTGTTCTGACATAAAAATATAAATGTGTCAAAATACAGATAAATTGCTCCTCTACTGTTAAATACCACCATTATGTCATACATTATGGTGGTCCTAAGGCTGTTTGTCTCACTAGTGTAGATGCTCCTCTACCATCTTTAGGTAAACCCTGTTCCTCTGAGATCCTAACAGTCAGGTAGTAGAAAGGGAACATTTTATAAGGATATCTTCATCTTCTGAGGAAATCAGCAATCAGCTGGAGACTGTAGATCCTAACCCCTCAGCTCCCAGCCTCATCTCCTAGCCCCCGCCTTCTCTCCAAGCCCCAGCTTTCTCTCCTAGTCTTAGTCCCAGCTCCCAGCCTCATCTCCTAGCCTCAGCCATCTCTTCTAGCCGTGACCTCATCTCCTAGCCCCCGCCTTCTCTCCAAGCTTCAGCCTTCTCTCCTAGTCCTAGCCCCAGCTCCCAGCCTCATCTCCTAGCCACAGCCATCTCCTCTAGCCCCAGCCTTCTCTCCTAGCCCCAGCTCCCAGCCTCATCTCTTAGCCCCAGCCTTCTCTCCTAGCCCCAGCTCCCAGCCTCATCTCTTAGCCCCAGCCTTCTATCCTAGCCCCAGCGCCCAGCCTCATCTCTTAGCCCCAGCTCCCAGCCTAATCTCCAAGCCCCAGCCTTCTCTCCTAGCCCCAGCTCCCAGCCTCATCTCTTAGCCCCAGCCTTCTCTCCTAGCCCCAGCTCCCAGCCTCATCTCTTAGCCCCAGCCTTCTCTCCTAGCCCCAGCGCCCAGCCTCATCTCTTAGCCCCAGCTCCCAGCCTAATCTCCTAGCCCCAGCCTTCTCTCCTAGCCTCATCTCCTAGCCCCAGCCTCATCTCCTAGCCCCAGCTCCAAACCTCATCTTCTATCCCAGCCCATCTGCTAGTCCTTTTATCAGCCTCTAATCCTAAAGACATGGTGTCCTCTGAGAAGAAGTGGAGAGACTGTTTACTTCTGCATTGGGGTCAGTTACTGTCTTTGTAGTGGGTCTCTCAGTTAAAGCCTGTCCTGACAGAGTGACCGTGTCTTGGCAGTCTGACAGAGGCTCTCTATGACACTCGCTAATCCGCTTTCAGTTTGATATGTCTTGTTGTACAGTATGTGTTCTGGTTGATGTCTTTTCAGAGAGACTGTTCAGAATTGTATGATGGGCTGATCGCTTATCAGATGGGCAGCTTCCTGGAGTCCTGTCGTTACATTGATGAGTTTCATAACTAGATTAGAATCTGGGTATGATGCCCTTGTTGGGGGGGTGAGTTTCAGTTTATCCAAGGATAAAAGGTCGGAGTCTTTTTAGGTTCATCGAGACCTTGTTTGCAAGCTCCATGTGTGTACAGACAGAATAACCTCTAAAATAAAAAGTAGAATCTAAAACCCCCATGTAAAGATGTAGGTCTATTTGTGGTAGACATTTACTCTGTTTTATTCTGTATCATGTACACTAATTGTTTTGAGTGTTTGAGTGAATTCATTTGTGACTGATACATCTGATTTGAGTAAGTGCATTCCTCGTTTATAGAGTAACTGTTTAATTTAATTTACGTTCACAATTTAGTTGGACTATTGGTAAATCCTAAATTGTAGAGTTAATTACACAACCCAGAGTATATGTTTGGGTACTAACTTAGCCTTAACGAAGGGATGCAAACTCAATTTATAGATGCTGAAATGTTGATGGTAAGGAATTAGCTCAGAGTATCCGGAAAATCAGGAATTGCATAATGGTTACCTTAGACAGCCACATGTAATTATAGTATTCCTTGTGGTGATACGAAGATTAGCTATCTTGCTATATCCTTTAGATATGCTTACCAGCCTATAGCATTTATATACATGTTTATGGAGTAAGATAAACTACATCAGTATGATAAACTACATCAGACACACTATCTGTCCCTTGATTCATCAACCAGAGTATACTAATTACACAAATCCTCTCTCCGATACCTTTTGAATCCACACATCATCTGTTACGCTGCAGTACCTGCTGAAGATGCTGAGGACCAACATGAGCCATCAGTTAGTTTAGAGGTAGACTCACTGGAACAGGCAGCAGAACCAATACAGTCACTCAGAGTTCACTAGCTGGCATGGGTTGGAACACTACCCAGCAGGCTTAACTCAGGGCTGGGACTACACTACCCAGCAGGTTTAGCCCCTGCCTGCACCAGAGAGACGGCCCTAGGCAGAGCAGAGCCTGGCTCAGAGCTGCTGTGTGTGCATCTCCCCAGTGTGGTCTCTGTCACTGAGCTAAATCAGGATTATGGCCGAGCTCTGATTGGAGCAGGGCTCGTGGGGGGCTCTGACAAGGACAACGCTAGACCTTCAGGACAAGGATCAGCAGGGAGGAGTAAATTAGAACGTTGATTCTCAGCATTCTCATAGTAGAAGACTCAGACCCTCACTTGATGAAACTTCCTGTACTCACCAGATTGTAGTCCTCAGATAGGGAAAAGGGACCGGGGACAGGTGACAGAGACAGGACAAATACTCACCAGATATGAGAAAAGGAACAGGGGAAAGGGGACAGAGACAGGACAAAGGGACAGATACTCACCAGACGGTAGTCTCCAGCTGGGTCTCATGGTGCTGGTAGTTGTGCTGGTCGTTGGGTTGATGGTAGTCCAGCTGGGAGAAGAGAGGGAACAGCACTTGGATTCCTCCTATAGAGTGGATGGCACTGTGGATGGAGTGGGTCACTATGGCCTTCACATCCTAGCAGGGAACAATACAGTGTTAGTTTACTATAACTTCATTATATGTGGATTAAAAGGACATGAGACGAGACTAACCTATTTTATAAGGACCTGGGGTGAGACTAACCTATTTTATGAGGACATGAGACGAGACTAACCTATTTTATAAGGACCTGGGGTGAGACTAACCTATTTTATAAGGACATGGGGTGAGACTAACCTATTTTATGAGGACATGGGGCGAGACTAACCTATTTTATAAGGACCTGGGGTGAGACTAACCTATTTTATAAGGACCTGGGGTGAGACTAACCTATTTTATGAGGACATGGGGCGAGACTAACCTATTTTATAAGGACATGGGGCGAGACTAACCTATTTTATAAGGACATGGGGTGAGACTAACCTATTTTATGAGGACATGGGGCGAGACTAACCTATTTTATAAGGACATGGGGTGAGACTAACCTATTTTATGAGGACATGGGGCGAGACTAACCTATTTTATGAGGACATGGGGCGAGACTAACCTATTTTATGAGGACATGGGGCGAGACTAACCTATTTTATGAGGACATGGGGCGAGACTAACCTATTTTATGAGGACATGGGGCGAGACTAACCTATTTTATAAGGACATGGGGCGAGACTAACCTATTTTATGAGGACATGGGGCGAGACTAACCTATTTTATGAGGACATGAGACGAGACTAACCTATTTTATGAGGACATGGGGTGAGACTAACCTATTTTATAAGGACATGGGGCGAGACTAACCTATTTTATAAGGACATGGGGTGAGACTAACCTATTTTATAAGGACATGGGGCGAGACTAACCTATTTTATGAGGACATGGGGCGAGACTAACCTATTTTATAAGGACATGGGGCGAGACTAACCTATTTTATAAGGACATGGGGTGAGACTAACCTATTTTATAAGGACATGGGGTGAGACTAACCTATTTTATAAGGACATGGGGTGAGACTAACCTATTTTATAAGGACATGGGGCGAGACTAACCTATTTTATGAGGACATGGGGTGAGACTAACCTATTTTATAAGGACATGGGGCGAGACTAACCTATTTTATAAGGACCTGGGGCGAGACTAACCTATTTTATAAGGACATGGGGCGAGACTAACCTATTTTATAAGGACATGGGGCGAGACTAACCTATTTTATAAGGACATGGGGCGAGACTAACCTATTTTATAAGGACATGGGGCGAGACTAACCTATTTTATGAGGACATGGGGTGAGACTAACCTATTTTATGAGGACATGGGGCGAGACTAACCTATTTTATGAGGACATGGGGCGAGACTAACCTATTTTATGAGGACATGGGGCGAGACTAACCTATTTTATGAGGACATGGGGCGAGACTAACCTATTTTATAAGGACATGGGGTGAGACTTACAGTTGCTGTCAAATATATTGGCACCCTTGCACGATTCACTATTTCTTCTAAAATAAGTTGAAATTGGGTAAAAACCATTCAAAGTTTTAAAAAGAGAAAACAGATCATTCTGATCAATTGCATTGTATTGTATTGCTTTGTAAAGTGCAAGGTGTGGCAATATATTTGACGCCATCTGTACGTGTATTATAAGGGCATGTAGTGAGACTAACCTGTAGCATAAGGGCGTGGGGTGAGTGGACAAAGATGGAGGCGTTCTCCTTGGGCGATGACTCCAGGCAGAGCTGGGCGTCAGTAGCCTTGGCGTTGTAGGTGAAGGAGATGGAGCTGGCCAGCTTCCCATCATACAGGACCTGCTTATGGTGCTCCGCCAGGTGGATGTCACTCTCCGACTTAAACTTAAACGTACTCTACAGAGAGGGGAGGAATAGAGAGAGAGAGGGAGGGAGGGAGAGAGGCAGAAAGATGAGGACAGACAGAGAGTGGGAGGAGAGAGAGAAGAGAGATGTGATAAGGCATGGTATCGTGACAGCTCATTCCTCTACTAAACTCTCAGCAGCAGTAGTGTCATATTCATATATTAATGGAACATGATGCTGATCGATAAATGAGTCACTCAGTCTTAATGTAACCAATCCATTAAGGATGGCAGGTGAGAGAGGAGCTCAATTAATCAATCAACGCATCATCAATTGGAATGCTATTAATCAGGAAATCAGGAATGTCCTCTCAACGGAGGAGTGAATAATGAATGAACGGCCACAGACATAGAGGAGTGATGAGAGGCGAGATACATCCCTCTTCTAGCTACATACATGATGATTCAGATGGGGAGAGATGAGACCTATACTGAAATAGTTCTGAACTCTAGAGCTTCCCTGAAACCATTCAAAGTAATGGAGCTCAGTTGTTCTGCCTCCCTGAGAAGATCAACTATACTGTCTAGCCTACGTCTCACTATAGAGATACACCATAGGTGACTGTAGCACCATGCAGGGTCTTTCAGCCTTCTCTCGTAAAGAGATGTAGATAGTTGAGATAACAAGCAGAGTAGACCGGGCTCGGTAGACCAGACACACAATGGGACTAGTATGATCCCAGGAACTCTAGTTGACAACCTCCTGGGACCTGGTAGAGTAGGCTCAGTCTGCAGGCCTCCATAGCCAGCATCTCTCTGGCAGCTCCACTATTACATGCAGACAGCTCCTTAACAGATTCTACCACCAAGCCATAAGACTGCTGAACAACTAAATCAAATGGCCACCAGAACTATTTACATTTACACCCCCACCCCCTAGACTGTCCCGTATGTGGGTGTCTCCTTGACCCTGTTAGACTGCCGTGTCTGGGAGACTCTGCCAACTGACTGAGATTATAATGAGGCCTTTTCTAAACACCTCAGTTACTAACCAGCTATCATTATCATTAATATGAATCACCATTCATTATATTACATCACAGAGACAATTACATGGAAAACAAGGTGCTAGACTAAGGCCAGAGACTGGATGAGACAGGCTATGAATAACTATGGTCCCAACCTACACTTGATTAACGACAGACACTGCTTTCAGGTTGGCCTGGGTGTGCTTAACAGTCCAAAGCATAGTTTCAGGGGCAGCCAGAGAACAGAATACAGTACATGTAGGGTATACAGTGTTAGGGCACAGGACACATGCAAGCATAGCCCTTTGGAAAGAGATACCAGGTATCAGGAAACAGGGAATTGTAGCAAGCAGCATTGTTTTCACAGATTGGTAGGTGCAGCAGGATGTGTGCATGTACCATTAAAGTTAATCCTATCCTAACCTAATTCAGTCTGCCCAGTACGTACCTTATAGCCCGCTCCCAGCTGATGAATGGCAAATATCTGAGCTGGGTTGAGAGCCTCAGAGAACACATAGATGGCCCCCAGCTGACCACAGAATACCCTGTTAGCGTCAGCTGTCTCCGACGAACCCAGGAAACACTTATCATAACTCTGTAGAGGGAGAGGAGAGGGTCAGTACACGGGCACACAGAGCAGGGGATTTATCATAACTCTGTAGCAGGAGAAGACAGAGAGAGGGCTTATCATAACTCTGTGCAATGAGACCAAGATGGATATATTTATAACGGTCAAACATAAGCCACAATATGATCTCACTCACTCACTCACTCACTCACTCACTCACTCACTCACTCACTCACTCACTCACTCACTCACTCACTCACACACTCACTCACTCACTCACTCACTCACTCACTCACTCACACACTCACTCACTCACTCACACACTCACTCACTCACTCACTCACTCACTCACACACTCACACACACACACGCGCACACACACACACACACACACATTTTGCAGCGATATGCCATTCCGTCTGGTTTGTGCTTAGTGGGACTAGAATTTGTTTTTTCAACAGGACAATGACTGGTACTATATCTGTCTCTGGGAAATGGTTAGGGCCATTATACGGATACTGAGTCAGAGATGAGAGGATTGGGCCATGTCCTTTAAGACATCCAGCAGACTCGGACAGGGGAAGCATCATCCAAACGTCAAACACAGCTGAGTAGCAGAGCAATTAACAGACCCCAAAAAAAGACAGCTTTAGAATGGGCAAATAGGATAATTATGAGAGTGCATGATTCACAGGGCCTCTAATAGATTGTCACTCAGAGAGGGACACTTAGGTCTGCATCCTAAATGGCACTCTATTCCCTACTCTATTCCCTATTTAGTGCACTACCTTTGACCAGAGCCGTGTGTGTGTCTGTCCTTGTAAACCTACACCTGTAAACCTATACCTGTAACCCCTGCCTTGTAGAAGTGTGTTATAATAATATACACCACGCACACCCCATCCCTCCCTAACTCTGTAGATAGCAGCCTTTGTGGTCCTCCCTTCCTGTCTCTTCTTCTACCATCTTCCTCTCTTCAAACATCTCCCTGAAATGGTTATGCAAATAGGAGCTTTGAAAACGCAGCTCAGTGGGGAAGTGGGGAAGAAAACAGAGTGAAACAGGTAATTGCTCCACTTGTCCAATCATTTTTTTTCAAAACTGTTCAAAATGTGCCTGTGTGCCTTACTGAACATGACCTTGCAGAGGGCTCACTACAGGAAGGAACAGTGACAGGAGAGTCAGTCAATCAATCAATCAAGCATCAATCAACCAGCAATGAGGCGCATTCTCACATCGTTGGTGTTGACGTGCCAGGCCATGTCGCCATAGGAGACCAGCTGGCCGTTGACATAGCAACGGATCTCACTGTTCCTCCAGCGGTTGTAGATATGCACGATGCTGATCATGTACCACTGAAAGAGAGAGAGAGAGAGAGAGAGAGAGAGAGAGAGAGAGAGAGAGAGGGAGAGAGAGAGAGAGAGAGAGAGAGAGAGAGTGGATGCACTAGAAACGCATTCAGTCCCACTGTATGAACAGGGTTTTAAACACAGCCTATAGTGTTTGCATTGCAGTCACCCAGGTCATCTAGAGAACAAATAGGATCATGTGATTCAGTAGCTCTGATCTCATGCATATTGCATTATTACACAGGCCTACTGCATAGCATAGATAACACAGTATTACAAACCATACAGTTATCCATACATTCTGCATGGTATAGACAACACAGTAATCCAGACCATACAGTTTCTCTGATACATACGAAAATCTAACCTGTACACGGATCATCTCAATGTAAAACTTTAAATGAGGCAGTTACAGCTGCAACCCTCACTATGTTGATCTACTGCAGATCAACAGGATTTAGACACATCATTAACATGACTATGGCAGAGTGGATCAGATTACTCCAGTTGACGATTAAGAGGCAATACCCCCTTTTAGATCACTTCTAATCACCAGGAGAGCAGATCATTGATTTAAGGATATCTTTAGATCAAAGTCTGCCCTCTACTTTAATGATCACTGATGACTTCACTACTAGAAAAGTGGACCTGGTGCAGAGAGGAGAGGACGAGAGGGGGAACATAATTCTGTACATACTGTAGTAGTGCACTATGTATAGAATAAGGTGTCATGTCAAAAACACCATGGTTACTGACAGCTATTTAACCGAAGGCTGTAATTGTCTGACAGAAGCCATGAGCCTTGAACCAGCCTGTTATCTCTACTGGGACAGAGACAGGTAGGGTGTCAGACATCCCAAGATACATTACACTCCCTCGCTACACTCTCATCTCATCTCACTGTACACCCAGCTGCTCCTGTGAGGAGGTCCCTGTGGGAGTGTTAATCAGAACAGGTAATGATGCTCTCTCTCTCTGGTCTGAGGAGAGTCAGATCAGATAGTTTTTTTGCTCTGAGGTGGTTTTTTTGCACAAGACCTGCTGAACCATGACCACCACCCCTACATTTAAAGGAACAGTGACAGGAAATTAGCATTAAATCTGTGTGCTACTTCAGGGGCTACATCGGTGTGAATGCGCAAATCTGATAGGGGTCACATTGTGTGTGGACAGTCAGAAAAAAAGATTGGATACAGAAAGAAAATCTGATTTGGGTAGGGTGGCTGTGTAAACACAGCCTAAAACGCTTGATACATATGACCACAGAGATCATTAAGGGGTTTTCCTGATCGTACCCACATGGCAACAAGCTGGTGGTGAGGCCTCATTCATAACATACTGACCAGATCAATACAGTCCTATAGAGCAGCACGTCAACACACCATCACTCACATATGGGACCTGCACGCTGCTACATAAGCACTCTACTGATCATCAGCTATGTGACCTGTAGGCTGGTATAAGCACACTGACCATTGCTCATTGATCACTAGCAGGGTAACAGATGAAACCTGGTCACCCTCGTAGTTTCCACTTGCCTGGCTGAACTGCTGGCTTTTCGGTGGCACAAGGAGCTAAGAACGTTTCAGGAGGGCAGTCATGTCTGTTTGCAAGGCAGAGGTCCCTGGTTCTGGTATCGGTTTGAGATGGTAAATTAAGCAAGCACAGCGACGTCCGTCAAAGCAGGAGGCTGATGAAATATGGCTTGTCACCTAAAACCCTCACAAACCTTTACAGATGCACAATTGAGAGCATTCTTTCGGGCTGTATAACCGCCTGGTACGGCAACTGCATCACCCACAACCACAGGGCTCTCCAGAGGGTGGTGCGGTCTGCACAACACATCACTGGGGGCAAACTACCTGCCCTTCAGAACACCTATAGCACCCGATGTCTCGGAAGGTCAAAAAGATAATCAAGGACAACAACCACCCGAGCCACTGCCTGTTCACCCCGCTATCATCCAGAAGTCGAGGTCAGTACAGGTGCATCAAAGCTGGCACCAAGAGACTGAAAAACAGTTTCTATCTCTTCCATCACTGACACAGAGAGGCTGCTGACTACATACATACTTTAAATCATTGGCCACTAACAAATGGATCACTAGTCACTTTATTAATGCCACTTTAATAATGATGTTTACATAACTTGCATTACTCATCTCATGTATATCCTGTATCTATAACATCTTGCATATACCACTCGGTCATTGCTCATCCATATATTTACATGTACATATTATTTTCCCATCCCTTTACTTAGATTTGTATGTATTAGGTAGTTGTTGTGGAATTGTTAGATTACTTGTTGATATTGCTACACTGTCGGAACTAGAAGCACAAGCATTTCGCTACACTCGCAATAACACCTGCTAACCATGTGTATGTGACCAATATAATTTGATTTAAAGAATCTCTTACCTTCCTAGGTTGAAAGTCATATTTGACACAGTGCTGGAAGCCTTTGCCTTTAGACTTCAGCGATGTCACGATCAGACAGTTGCCCACAAAATGTGCAGAGTAGCCGATTCCTTTACTGGTGCGAAAGCTGCAAAAGAAACGGTATCAAAATTATGAGGTGCGAACATTACATTTCTAATTTCAGATTGGCTCCCTAGACTTGATGTTTCACATTGTAGATACTCAGGAAAAATAATGCCTTTCTCTCACTGAAGTAATGATTATCATGCATCTATCAGGTTTATGTCAACCAAACACAATCCACAGCAGAAGGATAATGATAGTAACTATTGTGTCTGTTGCTGACTAATTAATTAGTACTTTCCCACTCTGGTCATTCCTCTCTTTACTTCGCCCTCTCTCTCCCACTCCCTCTCACATTCTCTCCCACTCCCCCTCACATTCTCTCCCACTCCATCTCACATTCTCTCCCACTCCCTCTCACATTCTCTCCCACTCCCCCTCACATTCTCTCCCACTCCCTCTCACATTCTCTCCCACTCCCTCTCACATTCTCTCCCACTCCCTCTCACATACTCTCCCACTCCCTCTCACATTCTCTCCCACTCCCTCTCACATTCTCTCCCACTCCCTCTCACATTCTCCCCCACTCCCCCTCACATTCTCTCCCACTCCCTCTCACATTCTCTCCCATTCCCTCTCTCATTGTTCCAGGCTGTTCCTCTCCACTATTCTCCTCTCCCTTTCATCTCATCCCTCCCCTCCTTATACCCCTCTCCAGTCCTCTACTCTCCTCTCCTCTGCTCCCCTCCTCTCCTCTCCTCCTCTCTAGGGACTCCTCTCCCTATCTATTTGGAGTAGTGGTTGATAATCTCTTCTCTTGAGGCTATTGATCTCTCTGTTAATTACCCACAATGCACCACCAGACGTTGGCTGTGGTGGCTAGACATTAGTCTACATTAATAGTCGTTACCATTGTTCCTCCCCCTTACAGCCCATATACCCTGTCTCTGTACCTCCCTCTGATCCCAGCCTGCACACACGCACACACACACACACACACACACACACACACACACACACACACACACACACACACACACACACACACACACACACACACACACACACACACACACACACACACACACACACACACACACACACACACACACACAAGCTTGTACCAGCCTCCACAGTTCAGACCTGGGCTGGTTTTAATAACCCTAATCAGAACTCATTCCTCCTTTAAACTGCACTACATCATCAGGAGGAAGGGAGTCCTCAGACAGAGCTGCTTATAAACTTTAAACCTTGAAAAGTGGATGAAATGAAACACAACTTGTGGTCATAATCTGCTTACTGATTTAGAGGGAAGGTCAGAGGTCAAACATTAAAGTTACTGGGTCCCCACTGGGCAGACGTCAGTTCAACATCTAGTTTTGATTTACATTTGAGTGGTCAACTAACTGAATTCAACAATAACAAAAATCTTTGGATTTAGGTTAAAAGTTGGGTGGAAAAAATATGAAATTCTCTAACATTAATTACTTTTTGCAAATCCAATCAGTTTTCGATGTTGATTCAACGTCATCACATTGAATTGTTTTGTTGAAATGATGTACAAACGATTGAACCAGTGGGTCAGTGCAAAAGGTGGGGAACTACTCACCAGTAGAGATATGGTTTATATGTGCTGCTCACCAGTAGAGATATGGTTTATATGAACTGATATGGTTTATATGTTCTACTCACCAGTAGAGATATGGTTTATATGTGCTACTCACCAGTAGAGATATGGTTTATATGTTCTACTCACCAGTAGAGATATGGTTTATATGAACTGATATGGTTTATATGTGCTACTCACCAGTAGAGATATGGTTTATATGTGCTACTCACCAGTAGAGATATGGTTTATATGTTCTACTCACCAGTAGAGATATGGTTTATATGTACTACTCACCAGTAGAGATATGGTTTATATGTTTTACTCACCAGTAGAGATATGGTTTATATGAACTACTCACCAGTAGAGATATGGTTTATATGTGCTACTCACCAGTAGAGATATGGTTTATATGTACTACTCACCAGTAGAGATATGGTTTATATGTTCTACTCACCAGTAGAGATATGGTTTATATGAACTGATATGGTTTATATGTGCTACTCACCAGTAGAGATATGGTTTATATGAACTGATATGGTTTATATGTACTACTCACCAGTAGAGATATGGTTTATATGTACTACTCACCAGTAGAGATATGGTTTATATGTGCTACTCACCAGTAGAGATATGGTTTATATGTGCTACTCACCAGTAGAGATATGGTTTATATGTTCTACTCACCAGTAGAGATATGGTTTATATGTTCTACTCACCAGTAGAGATATGGTTTATATGTGCTACTCACCAGTAGAGATATGGTTTATATGTGCTACTCACCAGTAGAGATATGGTTTATATGAACTGATATGGTTTATATGTACTACTCACCAGTAGAGATATGGTTTATATGTACTACTCACCAGTAGAGATATGGTTTATATGTTCTACTCACCAGTAGAGATATGGTTTATATGTTCTACTCACCAGTAGAGATATGGTTTATATGTGCTACTCACCAGTAGAGATATGGTTTATATGAACTGATATGGTTTATATGTTATACTCACCAGTAGAGATATGGTTTATATGAACTGATATGGTTTATATGTTATACTCACCAGTAGAGATATGGTTTATATGAACTACTCACCAGTAGAGATATGGTTTATATGAACTGATATGGTTTATATGTGCTACTCACCAGTAGAGATATGGTTTATATGTTCTACTCACCAGTAGAGAAATGGTTTATATGAACTGATATGGTTTATATGTGCTACTCACCAGTAGAGATATGGTTTATATGTGCTACTCACCAGTAGAGATATGGTTTATATGAACTGATATGGTTTATATGTGCTACTCACCAGTAGAGATATGGTTTATATGTTCTACTCACCAGTAGAGATATGGTTTATATGTTCTACTCACCAGTAGAGATATGGTTTATATGTACTACTCACCAGTAGAGATATGGTTTATATGAACTACTCACCAGTAGAGATATGGTTTATATGAACTAGTCACCAGTAGAGATATGGTTTATATGTTCTACTCACCAGTAGAGATATGGTTTATATGAACTGATATGGTTTATATGTACTACTCACCAGTAGAGATATGGTTTATATGTACTACTCACCAGTAGAGATATGGTTTATATGTACTACTCACCAGTAGAGACATGGTTTATATGTACTACTCACCAGTAGAGATATGGTTTATAGGTGCTACTCACCAGTAGAGATATGGTTTATATGTACTACTCACCAGTAGAGATATGGTTTATATGTGCTACTCACCAGTAGAGATATGGTTTATATGAACTACTCACCAGTAGAGATATGGTTTATATGAACTACTCACCAGTAGAGATATGGTTTATATGTTCTACTCACCAGTAGAGCTATGGTTTATATGTACTATTCACCAGTAGAGATATGGTGTATATGTACTACTCACCAGTAGAGATATGGTTTATATGTGCTACTCACCAGTAGAGATATGGTTTATATGTACTACTCACCAGTAGAGATATGGTTTATATGTGCTACTCACCAGTAGAGATATGGTTTATATGAACTGATATGGTTTATATGTGCTACTCACCAGTAGAGATATGGTTTATATGTTCTACTCACCAGTAGAGATATGGTTTATATGAACTGATATGGTTTATATGTACTACTCACCAGTAGAGATATGGTTTATATGTACTACTCACCAGTAGAGATATGGTTTATATGTACTACTCACCAGTAGAGATATGGTTTATATGTACTACTCACCAGTAGAGATATGGTTTATATGTACTACTCACCAGTAGAGATATGGTTTATATGTGCTACTCACCAGTAGAGATATGGTTTATATGTACAACTCACCAGTAGAGATATGGTTTATATGTGCTACTCACCAGTAGAGATATGGTTTATATGTACTACTCACCAGTAGAGATATGGTTTATATGTGCTACTCACCAGTAGAGATATGGTTTATATGAACTGATATGGTTTATATGTTATACTCACCAGTAGAGATATGGTTTATATGAACTGATATGGTTTATATGTTATACTCACCAGTAGACATATGGTTTATATGAACTACTCACCAGTAGAGATATGGTTTATATGAACTGATATGGTTTATATCAGCTACTCACCAGTAGAGATATGGTTTATATGTTCTACTCACCAGTAGAGAAATGGTTTATATGAACTGATATGGTTTATATGTGCTACTCACCAGTAGAGATATGGTTTATATGTGCTACTCACCAGTAGAGATATGGTTTATATGTTATACTCACCAGTAGAGATATGGTTTATATGAACTACTCACCAGTAGAGATATGGTTTATATGAACTGATATGGTTTATATGTTCTACTCACCAGTAGAGATATGGTTTATATGTTCTACTCACCAGTAGAGATATGGTTTATATGTGCTACTCACCAGTAGAGATATGGTTTATATGAACTGATATGGTTTATATGTTATACTCACCAGTAGAGATATGGTTTATATGAACTACTCACCAGTAGAGATATGGTTTATATGAACTGATATGGTTTATATGTGCTACTCACCAGTAGAGATATGGTTTATATGTTCTACTCACCAGTAGAGAAATGGTTTATATGAACTGATATGGTTTATATGTGCTACTCACCAGTAGAGATATGGTTTATATGTGCTACTCACCAGTAGAGATATGGTTTATATGTGCTACTCACCAGTAGAGATATGGTTTATATGAACTACTCACCAGTAGAGATATGGTTTATATGAACTGATATGGTTTATATGTGCTACTCACCAGTAGAGATATGGTTTATATGTTCTACTCACCAGTAGAGATATGGTTTATATGTTCTACTCACCAGTAGAGATATGGTTTATATGTACTACTCACCAGTAGAGATATGGTTTATATGAACTACTCACCAGTAGAGATATGGTTTATATGAACTACTCACCAGTAGAGATATGGTTTATATGTTCTACTCACCAGTAGAGATATGGTTTATATGAACTGATATGGTTTATATGTACTACTCACCAGTAGAGATATGGTTTATATGTACTACTCACCAGTAGAGATATGGTTTATATGTGCTACTCACCAGTAGAGATATGGTTTATATGTACTACTCACCAGTAGAGATATGGTGTATATGTACTACTCACCAGTAGAGATATGGTTTATATGTGCTACTCACCAGTAGAGATATGGTTTATATGTACTACTCACCAGTAGGGATATGGTTTATATGTGCTACTCACCAGTAGAGATATGGTTTATATGTTATACTCACCAGTAGAGATATGGTTTATATGTTATACTCACCAGTAGAGATATGGTTTATATGTGCTACTCACCAGTAGAGATATGGTTTATATGTTATACTCACCAGTAGAGATATGGTTTATATGTGCTACTCACCAGTAGAGATATGGTTTATATGTACTACTCACCAGTAGAGATATGGTTTATATGTGCTACTCACCAGTAGAGATATGGTTTATATGTTATACTCACCAGTAGAGATATGGTTTATATGTGCTACTCACCAGTAGAGATATGGTTTATATGTACTACTCACCAGTAGAGATATGGTTTATATGTACTACTCACCAGTAGGGATATGGTTTATATGTGCTACTCACCAGTAGAGATATGGTTTATATGTTATACTCACCAGTAGAGATATGGTTTATATGTTATACTCACCAGTAGAAATATGGTTTATATGTGCTACTCACCAGTAGAGATATGGTTTATATGTTATACTCACCAGTAGAGATATGGTTTATATGTGCTACTCACCAGTAGAGATATGGTTTATATGTGCTACTCACCAGTAGAGATATGGTTTATATGTTCTACTCACCAGTAGAGATATGGTTTATATGAACTGATATGGTTTATATGTGCTACTCACCAGTAGAGATATGGTTTATATGTTCTACTCACCAGTAGAGATATGGTTTATATGTTATACTCACCAGTAGAGATATGGTTTATATGTTCTACTCACCAGTAGAGATATGGTTTATATGTGCTACTCACCAGTAGAGATATGGTTTATCTGTACTACTCACCAGTAGAGATATGGTTTATATGTTATACTCACCAGTAGAGATATGGTTTATATGTGCTACTCACCAGTAGAGATATGGTTTATATGTACTACTCACCAGTAGAGATATGGTTTATATGAACTGATATGGCTTATATGTGCTACTCACCAGTAGAGATATGGTTTATATGTGCTACTCACCAGTAGAGATATGGTTTATATGTTCTACTCACCAGTAGAGATATGGTTTATATGTTCTACTCACCAGTAGAGATATGGTTTGTCTTTGTCTACGTTGATGTTGTTTAGAGGGTCCATTCTGAACCAGGTGTTGAGAGTGAAGCCGTTCTGGTAAGGCCACTTAGCAATGGGAGGCAGCGCTATGGCCTGTAGAAAGAAAGAAAGAAAGAGAGAGAGAGAGAGAGAGAGAGAGAGAGAGAGAGAGAGAGAGAGAGAGAGAGAGAGAGAGAGAGAGAGAGAGAGAGAGAGAGAGAGAGAGAGAGAGAGAGAGAGAGAGAGAGAGAGAGAGAGAGAGAGAGAGAGAGAGAGAGACTTTTCATAGACTCCAGAGGAAGCGCTATCTCTAAAACAAATAAAGTAACAAACATACTGCTGTCGTGTGATTGTTCTTTAGATGGTGGATGGATGACTATGAAGACAAACATTGGATAGAGACTAATTACTCTTTTGCAGATTTAGGAGCCGTTCCCCTGCTTAGACATTGCATGCGTCAACCAATTGTTGCATACCAAGTCATTGACAGTGCAGTCAGGCACCAGACTGCTTTACCATATTTTTTATTTGACCTTTATTTAACCAGGTAGGCCAGTTGAGAACAAGTTCTCATTTACAACTGCGACCTGGCCAAGATAAAGCAAAGCAGTTTGACAAATACAACAACAGAGTTACACATGGAATAAATAAACATACAGTCAATAATACAGTAGAAAAGGTCTATAGTCTATATACAGTGTGGCAAATGAGGTAGGATAAGGGAGGTAAGGCAATAAATAGGCCATGGTGGTGAAGTAATTATAATATAGCAATTAAACACTGGAATGGTTGGTGTGCAGAAGATGAATGTGCAAGTATAGATACTGGGGTGCAAAGGAGCAAGATAAATAAATAAAGGATGAGGATGAGGTAGTTGGATGGGCTCTTTACAGATGGGCTATGTACAGGTGCAGTGATCTGTGAGCTGCTCTGACAGCTGGTGCTTAAAGCTAGTGAGGGAGATATAAGTCTCCAGCTTCAGTGAATTTTGCAGTTAGTTCCAGTCATTGGCAGCAGAGAACTGGAAGGAAAGGCGGCCAAAGGAAGAATTGGCTTTGGGGGTGACCAGTGAGATATACCTGCTGGAGCACGTGCTATGGGTGGGTGCTGCTATGGTGACCAGTGAGCTGAGATAAGGTGGGGCTTTACCTAGCAGAGACTTGTAGATGACCTGGAGGCAGTGGGTTTGGTGACGAGTATGAAGCAAGGAGCAGCCAACGAGAGCGTATAGGTCGCAGTGGTGGGCAGTATATGGGGCTTTGGTGACAAAACGGATGTGCTGGAGTCTATTTTGTAAATGACATAGCCGAAGTCGAAGATCGGTAGGATGGTCAGTTTTACGAGGGTATGTTTAGCAGCATGAGTGAAGGATGCTTTGTTGTGAAATAGGAAGCCGATTCTAGATTTAATTTTGTATTGGAGATGCTTAATGTGAGTCTGGAAGGAGAGTTTACAGTCTAACCAGACACCTAGGTATTTGGAGTTGTCCACATATTCTAAGTCAGAACCGTCCAGAGTAGTGATGCTGGACGGGCGGGCAGGTGTGGGCAGCAATCGGTTGAAGAGCATTTAGTTTTACTTGCATCTAAGAGCAGTTGGAGGCCACAGAAGGAGAGTTGTATGGTATTGAAGCTTGTCTGGAGGTTAGTTAACACAGTGTCCAAAGAAGGGCCAGAATGGTGTCGTCTGCGTAGAGGTGGATCAGAGAATCAGCAACAGCAAGCGCAACATCATTGATGCATACAGAGAAGAGTCGACCCGAGAATTGACACACTGATCTCTTTCAGAGAAGTAGTTGGTGAACCAGGCAATCATTTGAGAAACCAAGGCTGTTGAGTCTGCCGATTAGAATGTGGTGATTGACAGAGTCGAAAGCCTTGGCCAGGTCGATGAATACTGCTTGCAAAGCAATGTCTCTTATCGATGGCGGTTACGATATCGTTTAGGACCTTGAGCGTGGCTGAGGTGCACCCATGACCAGATCTGAAACCAGATTGCATAGTGGAGAAGGTACGGTGGGATTCGAAATGGTCGGTAATCTGTTTGTTAACTTGGCTTTCAAAGACCTTAGAAAGGCACGGTAGGATAGACATAGGTCTGTAGCAGTTTGTTTCTAGAGTGTTTCCCCTTTGAAGAGGGGGATGGCTGTGGCAGCTTTCCAATCTCTGGGAATCTCAGATGATACGAAAGAGAGGTTGAACAGGATAGCAATAGGGGTTGCAACAATTTTGACAGATAATTTTAGAAAGAGAGGGTCCAGATTGTCTAGCCCGGCTGATTTGTAGGCGTCCAGATGTTGCAGCTCTTTCAGAACATCAGCTATCTGGATTTGGGTGAAGGAGAAATTGGGGCATGCTTATTTAAGATGGCGAGGAAGGCATTTTTAAAGAATAAACAGGCATCGTCTACTGACGGGGTGAGGTACATATCCTTTCAGGATACCCTTGGCCAGGTTGATTAGAAAGGCCTGCTCGCTGAAGTGTTTTAGGGAGCGTTTGACAGTGATGAGGGTTGGTCGTTTGACCGCAGAACCATTACGGATGCAGGCAATGAGGCAGTGATTGCTGAGATCTTGGCTGAAAACAGCAGAGGTGTATTTGGAGGGCAAGTTGGTTAGGATGATAACTTTGTGGGTGCCCGTGTTTACGGATTTGGGGTTGTACCTGGTGGGTTCATTGATCATTTGTGTGAGATTGAGGGCATCAAGTTTAGATTGTAGGATGGCCGGGGTGTTAAACATGTCCCAATTTAGGTCCCCTAGCAGCACGAGCTCTGAAGATAGATGGGGGGCAATAAATTCACATATGGTGTCCAGGGCACTGCTGTGGGCAGAGGGTGGTCTATAGCAAGCGGCAACGGTGAGAGACTTGTTTCTGGAAAGGTGGATTTTTAAAAGTAGATGTGGATAGTGGATAGTAAGACAGAACTCTGCAGGCTATCTCTGCAATAGATTGCAACACTGCCCCCTTTGGCACTTCTATCTTGTCGGAAAATGTTATAGTTAGGGATGGACATTTCAGGGTTTTTGGTAGTCTTCCTAAGCCAGGATTCAGACACGGCTAGGACATCCGGGTTGGCAGAGTGTGCTAAAGCAGTGAATAAAAAAAACTTAGGGAGGAGGCTTCTAATGTTAACATGCATGAAACCAAGGCATTTACGGTTACAGAAGTCAACAAATGAGAGCACCTGGGGAGTAGGAATGGAGCTAGGCACTGCAGGGCCTGGATTAACCTCTATATCACCAGAGGAACAGAGGAGGAGTAGAATAAGGGTACGGCTAAAGGCTATCAGAAATGGTCGTCTAGTACGTTCGGGACAGAGAGTAAAAGGAGCACGTTTCTGGGCGCGATAGAATAGATTCAAGGCGTAATGTACAGACAAAGGTATGGTAGGATGTGAGTACAATGGAGGTAAACCTAGGCATTGAGTAATGATGAGAGAGATATTGTCTCTGGAGATGTTTAAACCAGGTGACTGCTAATGTGGGAGGTGGAACAAAATGATTGGTTAAGGCATATTGAGCAGAGCTACAGTGAAATAAGACAATAATCACTACCCAGGACAGAACTGGACAAGGCATATTGATATTTGGGAGAGGCATGCGTAGCCGAGTGATCATAGGGGTCCAGTGAGTGGTTGGGCTGGCTGGAGACACGGCGATTCAGACAGCTAGCAGGCTGGGGCTAGCAAGCTAGCAGAAGGGCCTTAGAGGGACATGGAGACGGAGAAAAGTCTGTTTTAGCCTCCGCGTGCGGTGACGTTGATAGACCAGTCGTGATGGATTAGTAGGGTTCTGAGTAGCAGAGGGGTCCAAGTCCAATTGGCAATATAGGTATGGTGGCCCAAGAAATTGGCCGATGGATCTATTCAGCTTACAGTCCAATATGCTCTAGCTAGTGGGCCCCGCTAGCAGGCTAGCAGATGGGCATTCAGGGGACGTCGCGACGGAGGGGCCTGTTGGAAAAAAACCCTCAGGCAGATTACGTTGGTAGTCCTGTCGTGATGGATATAATCATGTCTTCGTTGAGTGAAAGGGGCCCAGGCCAATTGGCAAAATAGGTACAGTGGCGCGAGAAATTGGCCGATGGGCCTATTAGCTAACAGTCCGATATGCTCTAGACAGCTAGCGGGCCGCGGCTAGCAGGGTAACAGATGGGCATTCAGGGGATGTCGCGAGGTAGGGGCCAGTTGAGTACCCCCTCACGCAGATTACGTCGGTAGTCCAGTCGTGAAGGATCGGCGGGGCTCCGTGCCCCGTACCGGAAGTAAAAGGGGTCCAGGTATTGTAGCACAGGAGTGGCTGATGGTCTCTTCAGCTAGCCGGGAGATGGGCCTAGCATGGGCTAGCTCCAGGTTAATTGGTTCTTTCTTCGGGATGTTAGCCAGGAGTAGTCACTTGGATTGCAGCTAGCTAGCTGCGATGATCCAGGTGAAAAGGTTCAGCGCTTGCGGTAGGAATCCGGGGATATGGAGAGAAAATAGGTCCGGTATGCTCTGGTTTGAATCGCGTTGTACAAACTGGCGAGAGCTTTCCGAGCTAAAGGTTAGCTGATGACCGCAAGCAGTGGTTGGTTGACTACTAGCTAGTAAGTAGTGAGCTGGCCAGACTTTGTTGGGGGATTCCGGTTCCGAGGTAAATAAAAATACTTTATAGAAAACAGATCCACACCACATTGGGTGAGGCGGGTTGAAGGAGAGTATTTTGAAGTTGAGGTTTAGAGAAATATAAAAAATATATGCAAAGAAAAATATATTAAAATATATATACATGGGACATGTCAAGACGAAGGACAAAGACGTCTGACTGCTACGCCATCTTGGATTAATGTGTTATGTGCTGATGTGGTTAGCTGATAAGTAAAATACCTATCCAGGTGTTGTAAGATCTGGCATGCATCAGCAACCCCTGGGCAGAGGAACGTGCCCTTTATAATGAACTGACCACATCTACAGCCATGCATCAACTCAACTGCTTCCTGTTCACTTACAACAATTAACGAACATCTGACCAATCAGAACAGAAAAAGGTAGGTGCTAGGTAGATAATCAATTCCAATTCCAAACAGCTGATTCCTCGTATTATAGAACAGTGACAGATACGTACAGTTGATGTATAACTTTATTCAGCTAATCACACAAACAAAAACATACATTTTTTTCAGTGTATAATAAGAGGGAATGTCCACATCACCAGGCTAGCCCAGCGTGTAAAGTCTTACCGCAGCACTGCGTCCGGGGAAGTTGAAGAAAGTGTCTGGACCGTGTCTTTGAGGCATCTGGTTCAGAACAGACAGCAGCTTCACTGCATGCCTCGGCTGAAGAGGAGAGATGGTGGTAGGAGAGAGAAGAAGAGATGGAGGGAGGAGAGAGAGAAGAGATGGAGGGAGGAGAGAGGAGAAGAGATGGAGGGAGGAGAGAGGAGAAGAGATGGAGGGAGGAGAGAGAGAAGAGATGGCGAGACGAGAGAGAGAAGAGACGGCGAGAATAGAGAGAGAAGCGAAAGAGGGAGGAGAAAGGGAAGAGGAAATATGGAGGGAGAAGAGAGCAAAGAGATGGAGGGAAGAGAGAGAGAAGAGATGGAGGGAGGAGAGAGAGAAGAGATGGCGAGACGAGAGAGAGAAGAGATGGTGAGAATAGAGAGAGAAGCAAAAGAGGGAGGGAAAGGGAAGAGGAGAGATGGTGGTAGGAGAGAGGAGAAGAGATGGTGGTAGGAGAGAGGAGAAGAGATGGAGGGAGGAGAGAGAGAAGAGATGGCGAGACGAGAGAGAGAAGAGACGGCGAGAATAGAGAGAGAAGCGAAAGAGGGAGGAGAAAGGGAAGAGGAAAGATGGAGGGAGAAGAGAGCAAAGAGATGGAGGGAAGAGAAAGAGAGGAGACATGAAGGGACATAAAGAGAAGAGAGAAGAGAGAAGGGAAGAGATGAGAGAAAGAAGTGATGTATGGATGAGATGGAGATAATATCGTATATGAGCCATGTTCATCACATACTGCACAATAGATGATTATAACACCAACTTGTAACCTCTCCTTCCCCTCCCATTACTTACCCAGAGTCCTCTACTCCTACAACTTACCCAGAGTCCTCGGTCTCCCCTCAGCATACTGAACAGCAGTTTGAGCTCCTTCACTGTGATGCTGTAGCTGGCTAGCACTCCTAACATATCCACCAGCAGGTCTATATATATACACACACACACACACACACACACACACACACACACACACACACACACACACACACACACACACACACACACACACACACACACACACACACACACACACACACACACACACACACACACACACACACACACACACACACACACACACACACACGTTGAGTTGGTACTTCAATTTCCTCACTGGCAGATAGGGGTTAATTATTTACTGCAAAAAAATCCACAATAGAAACATGCCCTCATAATTCACAATAGAATTAAAAAGAGTTGAAAAGTGCCAAGCCTTTAGTTTGCCCTCTGAAATTAAATTTTCCTCTAAACTGCAATTCAGTCTCATTATAAAACACACTGTGACTAATGATATTTTCTCTTTTCAATCTTTCCTCTCCTTTAAGCCAGAGGAATTTCAATATGCTTAAAATATTAACTTAATCCACATCCATCCACCTAGCAAGCTGCAGTGGGTACTGTACTGCAGGCTTACTATGGGCACCTGGCCATGGAACAAGCTCTATGAACTATTTTGGGTGTGTGTGTGTGTGTGTGTTTGTGTGCATGCATGCGTGTGTGCATGTGCGCGTGTGTGCTGCTTGCGTTTGTTCCTTTACCTGCGATCATGTCGTCAACGGAGCTCATCTTCAGCAGTACCTGCTCTATGAGGCCCACCTCAGTGCTGGTCTGGAGGTTACGGACACTCTTCCTGAGGATGGCTGTGAACATGGACCACACCTCAGCCTGGCAGGTCACATCACAGTGCTCCAACAGCTCCACCATACAGCCTAGGCTCTCTGCCGCCGCTATGATGAAGTTCTGCTCCAGGTCAAACTCACCCCCAACCAGCTGGAGAGGAGAGATGTAGGGAGGGAAGGGAGAGGAGGTAGTATGAGATTAACAGACATAATTGTTCAGTAAGAGAGAGGAGGCCTTTTCCTCTAAGAGACAGTGATTGTATTACAAAAATGTAAAATCTTATATTGGTTGGAAAGTGGAACGGAAGGGGCTTACCGATCAACCAACAATCCATATTTATATTCTTGATGCTCAACAGGCAATTAATTGGTTGCCTCTAGTAGCGCGAACACACAGAGAACACACAGAGAACATACAGAACATACAGAGAACACATGGTACAGAGGCTGCATCCTGACTGGTGGGCATGGAAGCAGCCATGCAGAAAATAGGGTCAGAAACTCTCCAGGTACCATCACTGGGACTGACAGGACAAGGCCTGCAGGAAATAAGGTAAGAACTAATAGCAGATCTAACGAAAGAGAGAGTGTGAGAGAGAGAGAGAGAGAGAGAGAGAGAGAGAGAGAGAGAGAGAGAGAGAGAGAGTGAAAGCGTGTGCGAGAGAGAGAGAGGGGGAGGGTAATAAGCAATCTGATGTGGTTCAATGGCCAAGCTCTTCAGAAAACCCACCTCTATAAAGCAGAGCTTACAGTAACAAACCCTTGCTAAATATAGACCGTGTTCACACTGTTGCACACTGAACAGACTACCTGGGTCCAACAAACCGCACAGGTCCTCTCATCTCCCTACCCCACCATCTTGTCTTTCCTCTCCTCTTCTTCTATCCTCTCCTCACCCCTGTATTATCCTCGCTACTCTGCTTTGTCTTTTCATGTATTTATCCCTCATTCTATTTTGGTAGAACTCAGCTCCAGTTGTCACACCGTGATCTGTTTCACCTGTCTTTGTGTTTCACCTGTCTTTGTCTCCACCCTCCTCTAGCTGTCGCCCACCTTCACATTATCCCCTGTGTATTTATACCGGTGTTCTCTGTTTGTCTGTTGCCAGTTCGTCTTGTCTTGTCTTACCAGCGTGCTTCCCAGTCTTCCTTTTTCTCAAGTCTGTTGTCCCTGCCCTGACCCTGAGCCTGTTTTCAATAAATCATCTGAGAACTGTACTATTCGCCTCCCGTGTCCGCATCTGGGTCATATCCTGAGTCGTGATACCAGTAGTCATGTTTTTGTGTTATAAAAGGCACTAGAGTACAGGGTCCAGGGAAAGTATGCCTGTGGAATTTAACATCTTGACAAAAACTTTATTTTCAATGAGAGGAATTGATTTTCAGAGCAGACCGTGTGCAGTTGAAGTTAGGATAAAAACAGGACCGGATCAATCATGTTTATTTACTTTCTTCTCTACACCAGAGAACCAGGATTCTGACTAAGAACTAGCTTCTCCATTACATTGTGGATTGAGCAAACAACCTCAACATTTTTACTGCAAATACATTGGCAGGCTAGTAGGCCATGGTACAGAGAGAGATAGAGAGACAAAGTGCTCAGACAGCCAATGTGCTCAGAGAGGAGAGGAAGAGAGGTATAGATGAAGACATGGGATGCGTCCCCAATGACACTCTATTCCCTGTTTAGTGCTCTGGTTAAAAGTCTCTGGTCAAAAGTAGTACACTGAATAGGGAATAGAGTGGTATTTGGGATGTAAATATGGACACAGATTAGCCATGTAGGCTGCGTTTAAACAGGCAGCCCAATTCAGATCTTTTTTCACTAATTGGTCTTTCGACCAATCAGATCAGCTATGAAAAAGATCTGATGTGAAAAGATCTCGTGTGATTGGTCAAAATAACAATTAGTGGAAAAAGATCAGAATTGGGATGCCTGTCTAAACAAAGCCTTAGAAGCTTTCAGCCTCTCACTCACATAGCCAGTCAGACTGTTAGAGTAATTATACCAGTCATTACACACACCACTTTAACCACTTCAACTGGCTCAACCATGCTACAATATAATCAATGCTAAGAACTCAATGGAAGAAAATGTATACAGGTATCCTTGTATAAATTTAGCTTGAAAGTTTGTTTAAACTATACGTAAGAAGACCGTGAGGGTTGTCAAAGATTCAGGAATCTAGGTACATTGTGTAAGCCTGAGGTATGCCAGAGGCAAGGAGAGTTAACATGATGTACATTGGATGTACTGTACAGCAGTAGAGCTGAATGTCTGCATTCTAAACTCCAGGGATGTGTCCTAAATAGCACCCTATTCCCTATATAGTGCACTACTTTTGACCAGAGCCATTTGGGACAACGAAAATGGAATTAGGGCGCTCCTATAAACCAGTGAGAGGACAGCAGAGAGGAGAGAGCAGAGAACAAGGACACAGGGAGTCTAATCATCAACAAAACCTTGAGGTTGAAAATAACAAGTTGTGCCGTGCAAAGCCTTTTTTTACAGTGTGATGTGGTATCTTTAATTGATCACAATCTGCTGGTTGGATGAAAGACAGAATAACTACTTTTTAACCTGAAATGTTTAGTATGCACAGCAGTGCCACTGCTTCTATTAGCAGAATAACACTTTCATTTACAATCTCTTTCTGGATTAAAAACCATCTTCAAATCAGATTCTTGATTAGGTCCCACAATCACCCAGGCGCCAGATGTCTCTGTGTGAGTAGCTGCATTAAGAATGAGCAGAATGTATAATGAGCAGAATCTATATTGGAAACATACAGTCTGGTTACACATAACAATGTACCTCGTCCACCATCTAAGATTACAGTATCTGTTAAGGATTACTGGAAGCAACAGGCTACATATAGCTATAGATGGCAGCTTAGTTTAACATAATATGCGATGAGAAAAACATCAACATTCCATATGGGCAGTGACAGAAATTATACACATTTCAATTTAACTCTACAGTACTAGTCACTTTCTCTCACTACAACCTCTCCCTCTCTCCATATCCCCTCTCACACTCAGTCTCTACCCCTCCCAACCTCTCCTTCACTCTATTCGCTCCATCTTTCTGTGTATTAACCTCCTGACCATTGATCTCTGTTATACTTAACATCTTGATCAGTGATTAGTTCCTTTCTCCTGACTGCATCTTGGCAGGATGACGAACCAGAGAGAGAGAGAGAGAGAGAGAGAGAGAGAGAGAGAGAGAGAGAGAGAGAGAGAGAGAGAGAGAGAGGGGTTGGGAGATATATAGAGAGAGAGAGAGACTCTTGGTCACCATGGTGACGGCAGTAGGTTGGACTAGAAGCGTAATCTTCTGTAGGTTTCCAGTCTAAACAGTGGACAGCAAATCGGGTTTAAAACAATAGAAGTGAATTCCTATTTCCAGCTGTTGGTGAGAATAAACAGAGGAGAGAAGGAGCAGGAATATCCGTGCAATATGTCAAGATGAATAATAAAATAAATACACAGCTGCTCCATACTAAGAGACATCCCATTGTGAAGGCTCAGGCTATCCTGCTGTATCCAGCATCAGAGTACATCAGCGTAAGCAGACAAAAAATGCTGGTGTGTTGTTCCTGTTTCCTTGTCATCCTTAATAAAAATAAAAACCGGTGGACTTTGACATTCGGTTCTTCCATTGGTTCTGCAGAGAATGGGTACACAGCAGCCATGCAGCGGCAAATCTTCTGGAAAATAATTTGACCAATCAAAGATCAGAAAAAGTCTCACAGATTGCTCGATGATTGTGTCTGTACCCTGTGTGCCTACACCAAGTCACAGTGATAATAGAACAGCACAAGACCAGGGTTGTATCCAAAAATGGTACCATATCCCTGTATACTGCACTACATAGGGAATAGGATGTCATTTGGGACACAGCCCAGGGCTAGAGCAGAACGGATCAGGTCAGCCTGATAGTGTGTAAAGTACTTAAGCCTCTCTCTGTCTCTCTGACACTGTGACATGTACAGTACTGTTCAGTACTCTGCAGGAGTGTGATCTAACACAGTAACTCCAGTAGTCTGAGGGGGTAAACCCAGGGCTCTTCTCTCCCTATTCGAGACCTGACAAAATGTCATGACTAGAAAGGTCAGGCTCCAGCTCAGCCCAGTCCAAGCGCTTATCTGTCCTGACACCACAATGGTGGAACCAGCTTCCCCCTGAAGCTAGGACAGCAGAGTCCTTGCCCAATGTTATCTCAACATTTGTGGGGCACTGAGCAAATTGTAGGTCTTGTGAGCAGAAACCTGAACGTTGTGAGAATTTTGTGCAACTTCCAGCACGCTTTACAGTGAAGACTGAGGCTGTACACTGAACACTGAGACTGTACAGTGAAGACTGAGGCTTTACAGTGAACACTGAGGCTGTACAGTGAAGACTGAGGCTTTACAGTGAAGACTGAGGCTGTACAGTGAACACTGAGGCTGTACAGTGAAGACTGAGGCTTTACAGTGAAGACTGAGGCTGCACAGAGAACACTGAGGCTGTACAGTGAAGACTGAGGCTTTACAGTGAACACTGAGGCTGTACAGTGAAGACTGAGGCTTTACAGTGAAGACTGAGGTTGTACAGTGAAGACTGAGGCTTTACAGTGAAGATTGAGGCTGTACAGTGAAGACTGAGGCTTTACAGTTTTAGACAGTAGCTAATAGGCTATTGTGGCTATTTGAGCATAATGTAGGCCTACCAACAAAACCAATGGAGCAAATCCCATAACATGTTCACATGGAAATGGCTTTTGATTTCTATGATATGGGATGACCCACCCACTCTGTCTGCCGAATTCCTTCTCTTTGCTCGTGCTTTCCTTAATAGGATGTCGGTGGGCAGAGCCAGGAGGGTTATCAGCAAAATGGGGCACGCCTGGGCTCAAACAAACATTGAATTAATAAAGCTGCATACAAACATGTCCTCTTTTTTACTTTCTTGAGTAAGGCAGCTCCAAAATGCAGGCGTTTCAGCCTAGCTCAGTGCTTTCCATGGTGGTGGTGCAGCCAGCGGGAAAATACGGAGCATAGGTGTTGGTAATGTTCTCTAGTTGCGCCATGATTAGCTCAGTGTTCTCACTATGTCACCACCAAGTCTAAGGGTAGACCTTGAAAATTCAAGCCCCTTGGGTGCTGTCATAGAGTTACACTAAAAGTGCCCATCCAAGAAGGCTAAAGGTCATTGGTCACAGATAAAATTATGTCAAATCACATTTTATCTACAGTAGCTTTGATTGGACTGATCATGTAAACATCATACTTACAAAATCGTAGCTAGCAGTCATCATGAATGAAGTCGACAAATTTACTGGCAAATCATTTTTAATCCTTGTCATATGAACTGAGTATAGGTGCTCATCGCCCATTGGACATAAACATTACACAACAAGTTGGCAATCGCAAATTCAACAATGAGTGGTTTGGAAGTAGTCAGTGAAAGTGACTAATTGCAAGCATTGCAAAGCAATCAGTAGCCTGCTATTCAGTGGAGTGGCTGCATGGTCTCAATCTGGGATTAAGTTTAAAATGATAAACACTCAACATTGGCCATGCTGTCAAAACAACTGTTAACTCAAAACTGCGAAAACTTGACTTCAGTGAGTTCAAGACAGGAAATTCCGGGAAAAACGAGCTCCGACAGGGAAATATGTGTTGAGCGGTCATCCAACTCGGAATTGTAAATCAAATCGCCACTGGTTGATCTATATAGTGCAAACTAATGGGGCGAACTCATTGAAGTACAATCTCTTGTGCCTCTGCGTGGCATGGCATGGCATGGCATGGCTACTGTGCGGCAGTCCTGGAGGAGGGGCACAGTTTAGAGTGAACGTTGTCCCTGCCCGTCTTCCGAAAACATCTGAAGCCCTACCTCCTCAAAGAGTATCTTAAATAATCCCACAGCCCCCCTCCTCATGCCCGACCCTGACCACTCGCACTTGACTAAGTAAGAGAGGGATATAGAGATGGAGAGGCAGAGAGAAGGAAAGAGAATAAGAGAGAGGAGAGGAAAGAGAGCGAGGGAGAGAGATTAGATATAGAAATGGGTTTATTGCTCCTGATTAATCGGCTGAACATCGCTAATGAACAACACTGTGAGCAACACACACACATACACACACACAGTGTGTCTGCCAGACTGTGTAGTAGTGTGAATAGTAGGACACCACAGCTGCTCTGATGCTCTGGGGACTCGAACCACTTCCTCATTCCAATATAATGTAAATGAATTCATTCATTTGCATAACTGGCAGAACAGCCTTGTGGGAGTAAATGCACCAGGCAAAACCCACAAATTAAACCCCTTTTGTAGCTGTCATGGTCTATACTCTAATCAGCAGGACGTCAACGTCATACACACACCAAAACACATACACGGTGTAGTCCCAGTGTACTAGCCATGTAACACCAGAAAGGAAACAGTCTTTCAAACAACCGCTTTGATGAATGTGTGTAAACTAGGCCATGATGCTACTGTGAACAGAGCACATATCTGAGAGCCCAGTTACACACTGGTTTCCCCTTTAAAAAAAGCCACAACCCACCTCCTGCTTCCTGCTTCCTGCAGCCAAACCTTCCCTCTCCTCCTTGCTGATCACCACTACATCATCCAGACACCTGATCCTCTTGGCTTAGACTACACATCTGCTGTCAGGGGGGGGTGGGGGTCAGAGTTTCTCAACACAGTTTTGTTCCAGCCCTGCTCACGCACACATGATCAAAGGGCTAGATGATGAGTTGAGTGGTTGAGTCAGACGGGTTTGTGCAGGGCTAGAGCAACAATGTGCACTGGACCGGAGAGTAGGGACGACAGTGAAATGTTGATGCACGTTCAAACAGAGCTTTGTGCATAAACCCAGTACTGGGAAACAGCAGAGCCCAGTACTGGGAAACAGCAGAGCCCAGCACTGGGAAACAGCAGAGCCCAGCACTGGGAAACAGCTGAGCCCAGCACTGGGAAACAGCAGAGCCCAGCACTGGGAAACAGCAGAGCCCAGCACTGGGAAACAGCAGAGCCCAGCACTGGGAAACAGCAGAGCCCAGCACTGGGAAACAGCAGAGCCCAGCACTGGGAAACAGCAGAGCCCAGCATTGGGAAACAGCAGAGCCCAGCACTGGGAAACAGCTGAGCCCAGCACTGGGAAACAGCAGAGCCCAGCACTGGGAAACAGCAGAGCCCAGCACTGGGAAACAGCAGAGCCCAGCACTGGGAAACAGCAGAGCCCAGCACTGGGAAACAGCAGAGCCCAGCACTGGGAAACAGCAGAGCCCAGCATTGGGAAACAGCAGAGCCCAGCACTGGGAAACAGCAGAGCCCAGCACTGGGACACAGCAGAGCCCAGCACTGGGAAACAGCAGAGCCCAGCACTGGGAAACAGCAGAGCCCAGCACTGGGAAACAGCAGAGCCCAGCACTGGAAAACAGCAGAGCCCAGGGAGGTTGTGTGACTGGATTACAGATTAACATGCAGCATGTGATCATGATCACACTGGGGTGGACAAACACAGCAACAACACTAAGGACAGGTCAACACTAGAAATGAGAGGATTAGTGATTACAGTCATATTATTGTTGAGACATACACGCGTGATCCTGTCTGGTCTATACAGTATAATCTTCTCCATGCATTTATGTAGACATATAGATGGTCCAAAATGATCAACTCCACCGCTCAATCAGGTGTGATCTATGGCAGATATATTTAGAGTTAATGGGGCATGACATTGCTCTGCTCCCTGACCCAGCATCATTAACAGCTGGCCCGCCCATGTTCCTCATGAGAAAAAAGATGTCTGTCCATGTGTGGGAGTTTCTACCTCCCTTGCTACTACACGCACGCGCATGCACACACAGACACACATACACACAAATGCACGCACACACGCACCCTCTTCCTCCTGTCCTCCCCATCCTGCTCTCCAGGCCCGTAGCATTCTATCATCTGATTCGGTTGCTGCAATTACTTTTAGGAGACATTATATCAAATCAGCAGTCCCTTTGTGAGGGCTAAAGGGGCCTGAGTGATTTATTGAACAGGAACATAACAGGAAGGTAGTCTCTGCAGCAGAGAGGAGATATCTTGAGTACCAACAACTTAACCTAGAGAGGGAAGAGAGGGAGGAGAGAAGAAGGAGAGAGGGAGGAAAGAGGGAGTCTAATTACCAGGGAGGAGAGAGTGAGAGGAAGGGAGATAGAAGGAGTGAGAGGTAGGAGAGATGGAGGAGAGAGGGACTGGGGAAGAACAGAAGTAGTTTAATCACCTTCTCTCCACATATTAAATCAGGGGGAAAATGAAAGATTTTAAATCCCAGCCTGTTCCATTTATCTAGCTTAATGCTTACTGCTACCATTACCTGTAGAAGCACGAGTATCATGACATCGACTATCTGAAAGGAAATCAAATAAATTCCATAAGATATTGGAATAAATGGAATGTTCTATCATTGTCGAAGGTACACAAGAAGATTATCAAGGTAACCATAAATCCTGGAAAGTAACCATTGTATCAAATCCCAATCCACCCGACAACGCAAATAGAGGAGAAAGGAAATCTAGCAGATCTCTAGAGGAGCCTTGATGATGTGCCATGACCAATAGGGTCTACAATTTCAATTTGTTTAAAACTTTTTGGTTACTACATGATAAGTTTTTTCACAGTTTTGATGTCTTCACTATTATTCTACAATGTATTCTACAATGTAGAAAAATAAAGAAAAACCATTGAATGAGTAGGTGTATCCAAACTTTTGACTGGTACTGTATGCAGTGCCTTGCACTGACTGGTAAAGGTACTGCCTGGTAAAGGTACTGACTGGTAAAGGCACTGACTGGTAGAAGTACTGACTGGTAGAAGTACTGACTGGTAAAGGTACTGACTGGTAGAAGTACTGACTAGTAAAGGTACTGACTGGTAAAGGTACTGACTGGTAGAAGTACTGACTGGTAAAGGTACTGACTGGTAAAGGTACTGACTGGTAGAAGTACTGACTGGCAAAGGTACTGACTGGTAAAGGTACTGACTGGTAGAAGTACTGACTGGTAAAGGTACTGACTGGTAGAAGTACTGACTGGTAAAGGTACTGCCTGGTAAAGGTACTGACTGGTAAAGGTACTGACTGGTAAAGGTACTGCCTGGTAAAGGTACTGACTGGTAAAGGTACTGACTGGTAGAAGTACTGACTGGTAAAAGTATTCATCCCACTTTGTGTTTTTCCTGTTTTGTTGCATTCCAACCTATAATTTAAATATATATTTATTTGGATTTCATGTAATGGACATACACAAAATAGCCCAAATTGGTGATGTGAAATTTAAAATATAAAAAAAAAAATACAAACAGAAAAGTGGTGTGTACATATGTATTCCCCCCTTTTCTATGAAGCCCCTAAATAAGATCTGGTGCAACCAATTACCTTCAGAAGTCACATAATTAGTTAAATGAAGGCCACCTGTGTGCAATCTAAGTGTCACATGATCTGTCACATGATCTCAGTAAATATATATATATATATATATATATATATATATATATATATATATATATATATATATATATATATATACCTGTTCTGAAAGGCCCCAGAGTCTGCAACACCACTAAGCAAGGGGCACCATAAAGACCAAGGAGCTCTCCAAACAGGTCAGGGACAAAGTTGTGGAGAAGTACAGATCAGGGTTGGGATCACCATTAAATCCATTAATAAAAATGGAAAGAATATGGCACCAGAACAAACCTGCCAAGAGAGGGCCTCCCACCAAAACTCACAGACCAGGCAAGGAGGGCATTAATCAGAGAGGCAACAAAGAGACCAAAGATAACCCTGAAGGAGCTGCAAAGCTCCTCAGCGGAGATGGGAGTATCTGTCCATAGGACCACATTAAACTGTACTCTCCACAGTGATGGGCTTTACAGAAGAGTGGCCAGAAAAAAGCCTAAAAGCCTGCTTAAAGAAAAAAAATAAGCAAACCCGTTTGGTGTTTGCCAGAAGGCATGTGGGAGACTCCCCAAACATATGGAAGAAGGTACTCTGGTCAGGTTAGACTAAAATTGAGCTTTTGGCCATCAAGGAAAATGCAATGTCTGACGCAAACCCAACAACCCTCATCACCCCGAGAACACCATCCCCACAGCATGATGCTGCCACCACCATGCTTCACTGTGGGGATGATGTTCTCGGGGTGATGGGAGTTGTTGGGTTTGCGTCAGACATTGCATTTTCCTTGATGGCCAAAAGCAGTTTCAGCTTACTGTTTTATTTCTTGATTATTTCACATAAAACATATTTTGTATCTTCAAAGTGGTAGGCATGTTGTGTAAATCAAATGATACAAACCTTCCATTTTAATTCCAGATTGGATGGCAACAAAATAGGAAAAAAACATGGGGGGTGAATACTTTCACAAGCCACCCTGTATATATATATTCACACACACACACACAGTCGGGGCCAAAGGTTTTGAGGATGACACAAATATTAATTTTCACAAAGTCTGCTGCCTCAGTTTGTATGATGGCAATTTGCATATACTCCAGAATGTTATGAAGAGTTGCAATTAATTGCAAAGTCCCTATTTGCCATGCAAATGAACTGAATCCCCAAAAACATTTCCACTGCATTTCAGCCCTGCCACAAAAGGACCAGCTGACATCATGTCAGTGATTCTCTTGTTAACACAGATGTGAGTGTTGACGAGGACAAGGCTGGAGATCACTCTGTCATGCAGATTGAGTTCGAATAACAGACTGGAAGCTTCAAAAGGAGGGTGGTGCTTGGAATCATTGTTCTTCCTCTGTCAAACATGGTTACCTGCAAGGAAACACATGACGTCATCATTGCTTAGCACAAAAAGGGCTTCACAGAAAAGGATATTGCTGCCAGTAAGATTGCACCTAAATCAACCATGTATTGGATCATCAAGAACTTCAAGGAGAACGGTTCAATTGTTGTGAAGAAGGCTTCAGGGCGCCCAAGAAAGTCCAGCAAGCGCCAGGACCGTCTCCTAAAGTTGATTCAGCTGCGGGATCGGGGCACCACCAGAACAGAGCTTGCTCAGGAATGGCAGCAGGCAACATCAGCAAAATAACTGTTTGTCGGGAGCTTCATGAAATGGGTTTCCATGGCTGGGCAGCCGCACACAAGCCTAAGATCACCATGCACAATGCCAAGTGTTGGCTGTAGTGGTGTAAAGCTCGCCGATGTTGGACTCTGGAGCACTGGAAATCCGTTCTCTGGAGAGATGAATCATTAATCGTGCTTCACCATCTGACGGGCAAATCTGATATTGGCGGATGCCAGGAGAACGCTACATGCCCAATGTATAGTGCCAACTGTCAATTTTGGTGGAGGAGGAATAATGGTCTGGGGCTGTTTGTCATGGTTTGGGCTAGGTTCCTTAGTTCCAGTGAAGGGAAATCTTAACGCTACAATGACATTCTAAACAATTCTGTGCTTCCAACTTTGTGGCAACAGTTTGGGTACGGCCCTTTCCTGTTTCAGCATGACAATTCCCCAGTGCACAAAGCGAGGTCCATACAGAAATGGCTTGTCGAGATCGGTGTGGAAGAACTTGAACTCAACCCCATCGAACACGTTTGGGATTAATTGGAATGCCAACTGCGAGCCAGGCCTAATCACCCAACATCAGTGCCTGACCCCAAACGGGTTTGCTTATAATGCTCATGGCTGAAGGTAAGAAAATCCCTGCAGAAATGTTCCAACATCTAGCGGAAAGCCTTCCCAAAAGAGTGAAGCCTGTTATAGCAGCAAAGGGGGGACCGACTCGATATTAATGCCCATGAATTTGGAAGGTGATGTTCGACAAGCAGGTGCCCACATACTTTTGGTCATGTAGTATGTGTATATATATATATTATATATACACACACACACCAGGCAAAGGTTTTGGACACACTTACTCATTCAAGGGATTTTGTACATTCTAGAATAATAGTGAAGATTATCAAAACTAGGAAATAACACATATGGAATCATGTAGAAACCCCCAAAATTGTTAAACAAATCAAAATATATTATATTTTAGATTCTTCAAAGCCACCCTTTGCACACTCTCTCAACCAGCTTCATGAGGTAGTCACCTGGAATGCATTTCAATTAACAGGTGTGCCTTGTTAATTTGTGGAATTTATTTTCTTCTTAATGCGTTTGAGCCAATCAGTTGTGTTGTGACAAGGTAGGTGTGATATACAGAAGATAGAACTATTTGATAAAAGACCAAGTCCATATTATGGCAAGAACAGCTCAAATAATCAAAGAGAAACGACAGCCCATCATTACTTTAAGACAAAGGTCAGTCAATGCGGAAAATTTAACAAAAGTTGAACATTTGAATCCTATAGACGAACAACCATATATGCGACAATTTTTCCATTTTAAGATAATCACGTTATTTTTATATTATGAATTGTGTGTACCACATTAGGTGTTTTATGGTTGACAAATAATTCACCATACCCACATCGTCCAACAACAATTTATATTTTTTTGTTATTTCAAAAAATATTTTTTTTATTGCCGTTTTAATTTTTAGAATGTGGAAGAACAGTATATCTCCAGTGATGATTTCAGTTTGTGGAAGAACAGTATATCTCCAGTGATGATCTCAGTTTGTGGAAGAACAGTATATCTCCAGTGATGATCTCAGTTTGTGGAAGAACAGTATATCTCCAGTGATGATTTCAGTTTGTGGAAGAACAGTATATCTCCAGTGATGATTTCAGTTTGTGGAAGAACAGTATATCTCCAGTGATGATCTCAGTTTGTGGAAGAACAGTATATCTCCAGTGATGATTTCAGTTTGTGGAAGAACAGTAGATCTACAGTGATGATTTCAGTTTGTGGAAGAACAGTTTATCTCAAATGATGATTTCAGTTTGTGGAAGAACAGTATATGTGACATTTTGCATGACTCTTGTAAGATGTCCTTTTTTAACACCTGATATTATGTTTTAAGTACTTTCAAGTACAGATGCCCTTCATGTAAATAACTTAAATGCAATATGTAGTTAATTAATTTGTATGGAGGTTCATTTAAAGGTGGTCTATCAACTTAAAAGCACTGATGACTTTAAAAGTTGAGTCATGAAATCTTAGTCTCATTTAAAATAAAGCCCTCAATGTGAACATACCATAGAATAACTACAAAAATAGAATACAATTAAATTAATTAAACCAAAACAAGAACAACTTGTACATATCAAATATGGATCAATGTGATGTGCCAATATGCATGTCCATTATGCATGTCCCTAAGGTCAATATTACAAAACGTTCAGAAAACCATTCTCTTTGCTTTTAACACTATGATCAGCAATTAAGTTTTGAATTGCGTTAAACCCATGCTAAAGGCAAGAAATGTCCTTCTGCACTGAGGTGACAGCAGTAAATAAGTATTAACTGCTTAGAGTTCATGCTAAATGTGGTGACAGAGAGACAGTGTATATTGTAATGAATAAAAAAGGGAATCAAGATCAAATGAATACTCACATACTGTATGTGATGACTTATTTGTTTTTCATTCATTCAGAGGTTCAAATGATCACACACAAAATAATTCTCAACAGAACACATTGTACGTAACATTTTCTACACTAGGAACAACATCTTAAAATTAAATTAATTCAATATATTGTGCTGGTTCAAATCATACACAAATTGATTCACACAGAAAACACTACTAGAAAACACTACTACTATACATTTAATTTCCTACAATAGGGCTGACATGTCTTCTGAAATGTATTCAGATTCAACATACTATACAGGTTCAGGGGATCATAAACTCACAGAAAAAAATATTTTAATTAAGTAGCTTGGTTTAACAACAAATTATTCACTCTGCAGTGATTTATAAAAAAGAGCGTGCAGCAGCTGGCAAGTAGTTGAGCATGGTCATCAGATGTTGGTACTTGTTTTTTTGATGGGCAGAGGACTCTCATATGCTCTAGGGTAGTGGCTTGCAAAATAGGGAGGTTGAGGTGTAGCTCCTTGTTTTGGTTTGGAGATCAGCCACGATTTCCATCCCTCAAATAGACTGAGCTCTGTCTGGTGTACAGATTCCAAGGATCCATTTGAAGTTCCTGACGTCAATAAACAACTTTCACAGTCAAGCATTAGGATATTTTATTGTTAGAACAACATGTTGCATGTTGATGGGATGTTCGTAAACTATTCTCTGTGCAATACCTGTGACTTTTTACCACCTCACTGAGGTGATCTGTAGTCCAGCTGGTCGCTTGAGGACAGAATCTGGGAGGTGCCTGAAGTCTTCACATTGCATCCTCATCACCTTGAATGGTTTTGCTCGTTGTGCTTCAAGTATCATCTTTGAAACATCATCAGGTGTATGAAGGACTGACACCTTGCGCCTCTTCTCGATGTTGGCAAAAGATCGATCACAAGGAAGAAAAGAATGACCAGAGACCATGAACTGCTGCTCAACTTGGGTAGAGTAACCCATAGAGACGAGCATCGACATCAGATTGAGCATCCGCCAGTTGTTATTCTGCCCAAAGCATCTGTCACTGAAGATGATCAACTTGCGCACCTCTGGTTTGGTGAGTGGCGTGAATGTTGTCCTCACCCACTTCAATATGCAGCTTGCCACCTCAATGGACCCTCGGTGTGCAATCCCTGCAGGATACAGTGTAATGTTACATACAACTAGCTAGCTACTGTAGCCATGTCGAATCATCCGGCGAAGGGAGAAAAGGTAGCTTAGCTATGTTTCTTCTATAATATAGCAATAACATTTGTAACAATAATGTATAAGTTCGTAGCCAACCAACTTTAGCTAATATGTTTTCTCTATAGTTACAAATTAGACAACCCAGAACATACATGTTAGTTACTGTACTCTATACCTAGCTAGCTTGATTGTTTGATATACGGTTCTTCCACATACCTCTTTTGGACAGCTTTTCCCAGTTTTTTCTTGACCCTTACGATTTGTATAGGGTTTTCCCGCATCCCGTAAGATCTTCCTTTGCCTGTCTTTCCATTCTTTTAGTTTTGTTTTACGTTTCTTTCAAACATTTCGGCGATTTTCATCAGCAACAGAAAAGTTGTGCGCTTGTCCGTCCATTCTGAGTGGTGCACATAAACGGTTATTCCACGAGAGCCAATCTTTAAATTTAAAATGATTGTTAATTAGCGTGTGGAAAGCTTGTGAAACCAGTTCACTATAGAAAAAGGTCAATCAATAATGATTTTTCATGTATATATATTTTTATTTATTTAAATGTCACATACAGTGCCTTGCGAAAGTATTCGGCCCCCTTGAACTTTGCGACCTTTTGCCACATTTCAGGCTTCAAACATAAAGATATAAAACTGTATTTTTTTGTGAAGAATCAACAACAAGTGGGACACAATCATGAAGTGGAACGACATTTATTGGATATTTCAAACTTTTTTAACAAATCAAAAACTGAAAAATTGGGCGTGCAAAATTATTCAGCCCCTTTTCTTTCAGTGCAGCAAACTCTCTCCAGAAGTTCAGTGAGGATCTCTGAATGATCCAATGTTGACCTAAATGACTAATGATGATAAATACAATCCACCTGTGTGTAATCAAGTCTCCGTATAAATGCACCTGCACTGTGATAGTCTCAGAGGTCCGTAAAAAGTGCAGAGAGCATCATGAAGAACAAGGAACACACCAAGCAGGTCCGAGATACTGTTGTGAAGAAGTTTAAAGCCGGATTTGGATACAAAAAGATTTCCCAAGCTTTAAACATCCCAAGGAGCACTGTGCAAGCGATAATATTGAAATGGAAGGAGTATCAGATCACTGCAAATCTACCAAGACCTGGCCGTCCCTCTAAACTTTCAGCTCATACAAGGAGAAGACTGATCAGAGATGCAGCCAAGAGGCCCATGATCACTCTGGATGAACTGCAGAGATCTACAGCTGAGGTGGGAGACTCTGTCCATAGGACAACAATCAGTCGTATATTGCACAAATCTGGCCTTAATGGAAGAGTGGCAAGAAGAAAGCCATTTCTTAAAGATATCCATAAAAAGTGTTGTTTAAAGTTTGCCACAAGCCACCTGGGAGACACACCAAACATGTGGAAGAAGGTGCTCTGGTCAGATGAAACCAAAATTGAACTTTTTGGCAACAATGCAAAACGTTATGTTTGGCGTAAAAGCAACACAGCTCATCACCCTGAACACACCATACCCACTGCCAAACATGGTGGTGGCAGCATCATGGTTTGGGCCTGCTTTTCTTCAGCAGGGACAGGGAAGATGGTTAAAATTGATGGGAAGATGGATGGAGCCAAATACAGGACCATTCTGGAAGAAACCCTGATGGAGTCTGCAAAAGACCTGAGACTGGGACGGAGATTTGTCTTCCAACAAGACAATGATCCAAAACATAAAGCAAAATCTACAATGGAATGGTTAAAAAATAAACATATCCAGGTGTTAGAATGGCCAAGTCAAAGTCCAGACCTGAATCCAATCGAGAATTTGTGGAAAGAACTGAAAACTGCTGTTCACAAATGCTCTCCATCCAACCTCACTGAGCTCGAGCTGTTTTGCAAGGAGGAATGGGAAAACATTTCAGTCTCTCGATGTGCAAAACTGATAGAGACATACCCCAAGCGACTTACAGCTGTAATCGCAGCAAAAGGTGGCGCTACAAAGTATTAACTTAAGGGGGCTAAATAATTTTGCACGCCCAATTTTTCAGTTTTTGATTTGTTAAAAAGGTTTGAAATATCCAATAAATGTCGTTCCACTTCATGATTGTGTCCCACTTGTTGTTGATTCTTCACAAAAAAATACAGTTTTATATCTTTATGTTTGAAGCCTGAAATGTGGCAAAAGGTCGCAAAGTTCAAGGGGGCCGAATACTTTCGCAAGGCACTGTATATGGTTCTTCGTCTGTAGGATTCATTTCTTTAAGTGCAGTGGCAAAAACCATCAAGCGATATGATGAAACTGGCTCTCATGAGGACCGCCACAGGAAAGGAAGACCCAGAGTTACCTCTGCTGCAGAGGATAAGTTCATTAGAGTTACCAGCCTCAGAAATTGCAGCCCAAATAAATGCTTCACAGAGTTCAACTAACACACACATCTCGACATCAACTGTTCAGAGGAGACTGCTTGAATCAGGCCTTCATGGTCGAATTGCTACAAAGAAACCACTACCAAAGGACACCAATAAGAAGAAGAGCCATGCTTGGGCCAAGAAACACGAGCAATGGACATTAAACCAGTGGCGATCTGTCCTTTGGTCTGATGAGTCCAAATTTGAAATTTTTTGTTCCAACCACCGTGTCTTTATGAGACAGAGTAGATGAACGGATGATCTCTGCATGTGTAGTTCCCACCATGAAGCATGGAGAAGGAGGTGTGATGGGGTGGAGGTGTTTTGCAGAGTGAAGGAAAAGCATCCAACAAGTGCTTAGTATATGTGGGAACGCCGTCAAGACTGTTGGAAAAGTATTCCAGGTGAAGCTGGTTGAGACAATGCCAAGAGCGTGCAAAGCTGTCATCAAGGCAAAGGGTGGCTACTTTGAAGAATCTATGTTTTGATTTGTATATCACTTTGTTGGTTACTACATGAATCGATATGTGTTATTTCATAGTTTGCATGTCTTCACTATTATTCCACAATGTAGAAAATAGTAAAAATAAAGAAAAACCCTTGAATGGTGGGTGGTTGGGTGGGTAGGTAGGTAGGTAGGGAGGGAGTTTCTCCCATTATTCTCTGCAGATCTTCTCAAGCTCTGTCAGGTTGAATGGTGAGCGTTGCTGCACAGAATTGTTAGATCGGGTTCAATTCCGGGCTTTGGCAGGGCCGTTCAAGGACTTTCAGAGACTAGTCCCAGGGCCACTCTGGCGTCGTCTTGGCTGTGTGCTTAGGGTCGTTGTTCTGTTGGTGAACCTTCACCCCAGTCTGAGGTCCTGAGCGCTCTGGAGCAGGTTTTCATCAAGGATCTCTCTGTACTTTGCCCTGTTCATCTTGCCTTGGTCCTGGCTAGTCTCCCAGTCCCTGCCACTGAAAAACATCCCCACAGCACGATGCTGCCACCACCATGATTCACCATAGGGATGGTGCCAGGTTTCCTTCAGCTTGGTATTCAGGCCAAATAGTTCAATCTTGGCTTCATCAGACCAGAGAATCTTTTTCTCATGGTCTGAGAGTCTTTAGTTACCTTTTGGCAAACTCCAAGTGCGCTGTAATGTGCCTTTTACTGAGGAGTGGCACTCTACCATAAAGGCCTGATTGGTGGATTGCTGTGCAGAGATGGTTGTCCTTCTGGAAGGTTCTCCCATCTCCACAGAGGAACTCTGGAGGTCTGTCAGAGTGACTATCGGGTTCTTGGTCACCACCCTGACCAAGGTCCTTATCCCCCGATTGCTCAGTTTGGCTGGGAGACCACTGTGTTCTAGGGGACCTTCAATGCTGCATACATTTTTTTGGTACCCTTCCCTAGATCTGTGCCTCTACACAATCCTGTCTCGGAGCTCTACGGACAACTCCTTCGATCTCATGGCTTGGTTTTTGCTCGGACATGCACTGTCAACTGTGGAACTTTATACAGACAGGTTAACTGTTAACTGGTTGTGTTCACTGAGTGTTAGCATCATGCTTTAACTGGTTGTGTCCACTGAGTGTTAGCATCAGCCTGTCAACTGGTTGTGTCCACTGAGTGTTAGCATCATGCTTTAACTGGTTGTGTCCACTGAGTGTTAGCATCATGCTTTAACTGGTTGTGTCCACTGAGTGTTAGCTTCCTCCTCTGCTGGGGTTGGATACTAAGGTCAGTATAGAGACCTCCCAGCTCCCTGAGACACTGTGTTCTACTTCCCAGACCCACCCAGTCACTTCACATTCACAGCTCACTGTGAGAAACAGAGGTCTGCATCCCCATCTGAAGGCTGCACAGTTCAGTTCCTTTCCTCTTCAGTTATCTCCTTTCTTCTCCTCTTCACTCTTCTCCACACAACCCCTGCCTTCTATCTCATTGCCTCTACCCCTCTGTTTATCTTTCATCTCCTCCATCTCTTTTCCAGTGAATGCTCAGATTGTCAAACAGGATTTGTAGCGAGCGTTGCCAGTCCAGAGCAGGAGAGAAAATTAAAAAGCTATTTCGCAGGAAATTAATCTGGTGGAATGGAAGAGAGGCTGTGATGTGAATAGAATAACCAGGAGGTCTGGGGAGTGTCGCTACAGATCACAGAACACACACAGCGAGCAGGCCTCGTAGTCATGGCAGCGAGAGGAGACGACCTCCCTGTCTCTTGGGCACTCAGGGCCGTAGTCCTGCTGAGGTCAAAACCACACCACCTACTGTAGGTACACACACACCACAGGGGTTTTTCTATACATGTCTTCCAGTCTTCTATGATATAGCATCTCAACATGCAGCTAGACAGCTAGGCAGCTAACATATGGAATTATATTAAGATGGTCATACCATGGATTATTTAGCTATATGATATTGAATTTTATCAAATAAAATAACATTTTGAATTTGGCCTTCACTACTACAGTCCATTGAAACGCATTGAATAACACATTCATAAATGGGTAGAACATTTTTTTTTAAGTGTCTGTCCTATATCTAGGAGATATAAGAAAGACACATATTTAACCCCTTATTTTTGTTGGCACAAAACTACATCCATATTTCCATTCATTTGTATGGGTTACCTTCAGACAAGTCCTGTGACGCTACATGCTTTTCGTGAGAAGACCGATTTTCGGTATGTCCCATGGTCTGACAAACACCGCAGATGCGGAAGGCTGACATAGGCAGATGTGCTGGATTGAGACGCAGCCCATGCAGAAACCTGATATCTCTAGTTTAAACTGACAGATTTAGATGGGGATTGTTTTATGTTTCTTAGATTGACGGTTTCTCCACATAAGGGCACACTAGGACACGCCGGGACTCACTACCCTACGTGTGTGTGTCTAAAGGTGAGGAATAAGTACAGATGCTTTGCTGCCGTTTCCTGTCAGAGCGTCTGTCTGTCTTATTAAAGAGATGCCTGGAGCCATCTGCTGCTCACAGTTGACTGACACACACACACACCACACACAAACAAACACACACACATATACACAAGCATATGTTGTTGTCAGATCTTGACGATTTGGAGCTCTGCAGTTCCACAATGAAAGAAAGGTTTAAAAAGAGTCACAATCAATAATTATCACAACCAACCCTACAACAGTTGGGATATCTAGGTGCAGTATGTCTATTCACTGTATATCTATCGTCTGACACAGAGCAATGCTTCAGCACTTCAGTCACCTTGGAGCAGCTCTGCACTGCAGCATTCAGCTGTGCTCACCTCACCTTGGCTGGGGGCTGCATGGTGCAGTGGGACGGACTGACTAATTCTGTAGCCAGGAGAAACACTTGGACAGGAGTTCCCCCTGTCTCTCTCCCTGTCTCCTTCTCTCTCTCCCCCTCTCCCTCCTCTGTCTCCCCAACAAACAGCAGAACAGAACAGAAAAGCAGTGGTAGGCACCCAAGCCTGTCTAATCATCTCTGTTAATTGAACAGCTCCAGGCAGGATAAGAGTTGTTAGAGTCGTTAACCTCATTAACCTACAGATACACTTCCTGTTCTATTCTATTATACTGCTTCACAGAAACAGACTGGAGGCATATGGAGACGATTGCTGGTTGAGAGAGAGCTAGGGTGATCCCTACGGTAAAGTGGTGTACAGATGTAGGTCTTAATTTGATCACCCTGTTGCAGGTGAACTTTTCTGCCATGCAAGACATGTAAAACTTGTAGTATATTTGAGGTTTAAAATGGCTTCTGAAGTTTGTAATTTCCACTTGATTTTCCCTTTGCCAAAAAACATATCAACTGCTACAAAAATGTGTATTAATTATAATCCACATAAAAATTCACAATTACTGTTGCTGGAGGATTATTTTCCTGCAGTAGAAAACTGCCTCAAATTAAGATCCTACATCAGTGTAGAGGGAAAACAGAGAGAGAAAGGGAGGAGAGGAGAAAAGAGCAGCACACTGCAATGCAGAGAGAGGGAGATAGAGAGAGAGAGAGTCACCAAGCTGAGAGCAGGACCGGGCCATAATGTATTCATGTAAATCGGAAATACACACTTACAGCAGCTTTCCCCTCACAAGACCTCAGAAAGTTAATCTCAGGATAATAATCTAGATCCCTCAAACTCAACTCTGGACCTCGAAGCCATTCTTCCCCTCTAATCAGGGACTGAATTAGAACTGAGACACCAGGTTTGTGCAATTAATGATCAGGTAGAGCAGAAAACCAGTAGACTCCGGACCTCGTAGGGTAAGAGTTGAGTACCCCTGATCTAGATCATATAAGAACAATGCTTCAGAATCTCTGAACCACAGAAACACAACTCAGACTAAAACACAACTCAGACTAAAACACAACCCAGATTGAAACACAACCCAGATTGACTGATATATCTCTCATATTCAATGCTGTGTCATTCCATAAAGCATGGCTCCAAAATAACATACACTTAACAACATATAAAGGTCACAGCTCACCATGTTCTTTTCTAGCCAATTTCATTTTCCTGTTATCTATTCCTCCAAGCAGGATTATTTTGCCCAGAACCGTTTTATCAAGCTTTATCTCCCACTTAACAATGTCAAACACAGTTCTAGAAAGACAATCATTCCCACCATAAGGATATCACAGAGCTGTGCTCCTAAACTAGGCTACCTCTCCCTTTTACCCAGTCCCTCTCTCTCTACCTCCCTCCCTGTCTTTCTCTCTTGCTCTCTCTACGAATGGGATCTTAACTGTATGCTGTCTCTCCTCTCCCTCTCTTTCCTTTCTCCTCTTTCTGTCTCGCTCTCTGTCGCTCTCTCTTTCCTCCTCCTCCTCGTAGTCCACCTCCTCCATCTCTACTTATCAGACAGGCGGGTCACGGTTGTCTGATAGTGTTGGGGGGAAACAGAATGTTCCATGGTTGGAATGTGATTGATGTTCCTCCACTGATGTTGATCACGCTCCTGTAGTTACACTAACCGCTAACATTGCCAGATGCCTCCCGAGTGGCGCAGCTGTCTAAGGCACTGCATCGCAGTGCTAGAGGTATCACTACAGATCCGGGTTTGATCCCGGGCTGTGTCACAGTGACCGGGAGACCAATGAGGCGGAGCACAATTGGCCCAGCGTCGTCCGGGTTAGGGGAGGGTTTGGCCAGCCGGGATGTCCTTGTCCCATTGTGCTCTAGCGACTCCTTGTGGCGGTCTGGGCGCATGCACGCTGACACAGTCGCCAGTTGGACGGTGTTTCCTCCGACACATTGGTGCGGCTGGCTTCCGGGTTAAGCGAGCAGTGTGTCAAGAAGCAGAGTGGCTTGGCAGGGTTGTGTTTTGGAGGACGCATAGCTCTCGACCTTCGCCTCTCCCGAGTCCATACGGGAGTTGCAGCGATGGGACAAGACTGCAACTACCAACTGGATATCACAGAATTGGGGAGAAAAAGGGGTACCACCCTACCCTGCCCTGTCCAGCCTGTCTCTCCACCCTACCCTGCCCTGTCCAGCCTGTCTCTCCACCCTACCCTGCCCTGTCCAGCCTGCCTCTCTGCTCTACCCTGCCCTGTCCAGCCTGTCTCTCTGCTCTACCCTGCCCTGTCCAGCCTGTCTCTCTGCTCTACCCTGCCCTGTCCAGCTTGCCTATCTGCTCTACCCTGTTCGGGCCTAGGAGTGGAATTACTACAGCCTGCCTGCCTGCTCCATGGGTTGGTCCCACCTGCCTGGTCTGTCAGCCCCTGAAACATCACGCTCATTACTCCCAGACAAAGGCCCCATCTGGCCCTGCTGGTCCCCCCCCCCCCACACACACACACACACACGCACGCACATGTGGACACATGCTGCTTGATCTCCACAACCTTGAAGGGAAATGCTGGTTTTCAACTGATCGGTTTATGCTTATCAACATAGGATATTGAACACAGTGTCATTTATAGACAGTGTGAAAGAACATGTCATAACTTTAGAAGCTATAGACAACTGCAGGGAATGCCTCACACTTAGAGTTGTCTTCAATGAGTCCTGAACAGTTTCACCAGTCATGGAACCATCTATCTACCAGAATGGCATGGATTCAGCAGGGCAGAGAGTATAGAGTGAGTGAGTGAGTGATATGTTCAGCTCATATCAGAGACAAAAACCCTCTGTATTGTTCCTGCAGCAGCTGGATGTCCGTTGTCATGATTTCAAACAGAACAGTAGAACAACAGTTAAACAACAGCAGAGAAATGTCTGTTATTCTGTTAAGTGTCAGTGTAAAACTGCAGAGGGAGTGATACAGAAAAGAAAATCAGAAATAACAGCTATTTCAGACAGAAATCAAACAGTTGTTAGTGAAAGCATGATGGAGAAAAAAAAGAGATGGAGTCCAAAGCGGCCAGTCAGAATCAAACCTCATCGCCTGCAAACAGACCTTCCATTACAGACACCAGGAAGCATGGAATAAATCCAATTAGCCAGACTCTCTCTCTGTGTGTGTGTGTGTGTGTGTGTGTGTGTGTGTGTGTGTGTGTGTGTGTGTGTGTGTGTGTGTGTGTGTGTGCTTGCGTGTGTGTGTTTGCGTGTGTGTGTTTGCGTGTGTGTTTGCGTGTGTGTGTGTGTGTGACCATCCAGAACAGAGGGTGATTGATGGCTATGTTAGGTTAGGTACTTATTTGATGTGTGATGGAATTATTTCACTTCTGTAATTGCTTCTCAATGAAGCTGTAGAGTAGACTCGGTCTCCCTGTAGAGCTGGCTAAGCTAATGGTCTAACACATCCCTGTCCTTCTCTTCTACACACACACGGTCAGTAACCTGCTGGCTGCTTGTCAGCCTGCCTCCCCCCAGAGGGAGAAGTACTGATGGGAACAGTCACCTGTGAAAGTCTATTAATGACAGATTGGATGGCCAGCCTGGGTCGGGAGGTTTGTGTGTATGTGTGCGCGTGTGTGTCGCCGGGCAGCATGGGGCTGGCAGAGTAGACAGATGGCAGTGCCATAGCTGTGGAACCTGACAGCGCTAACAACAGACACCAACACACACACACACACACACACACACACACACAGAAAGAGAGACAGAGACAGCAAGAGAGAGAAAAAACAGAGGGGTTCACAGTGAGAGCTGCTATATCTTGGTCTCTAAGCAGTACAGCAGTACAGACACACGACACAGCCTGACAGTCTGCAGACACAAACAGAATGTCTACTGATCATATCATAAGATACATGGGAATCGGAAACTGGGATGTAGTTGCAAACATTATTGCTCTCTGGTGGTTCAGAGATGGCCTGAGCACAACATCATTCCACAAACCATTACAATATAAATATATAAATATACTGTAATGAATATACAGTAAAACCATGTATGCCACCCTATTCCCTATATAGTACACTACTTTTGACAAGAGCCGTATTGGCCCTGGTAAAAAGTAGTGTGCTAAATAGGGAATAGGGTGCAATTTAGGATATACACAAATCATGTTATCATGATTACAGGGTCCTGAACCAATAGAAGGTCTCTGTAGCCTAGGGGATAAACATAACCCACATCCGTATAAAACTGTTTTTATTACTACCACAGTATTTTCATTATTTTTCATTGCATTCAATTACTACACTACTGAGAGCAAGAGACAGAGAGAGAATCAGATCACTGTACTAGTCACCAGACGACTGTCACTGCCTGATGAGGGAGATGATGAGTGCAGTGATCTGACTGGCTGTCCTGAGGAACTGACCAGTCAGGCGAGAGGTGAAGCCCTGACCTCGAGACGGGCTCAACTCAAACCTTTATGATGCACTTGATCTCATATTTGCAACTGGAACCTAGTCTCCACATGACCGTCCAGGTTAGAGCTATCACATGGCTGACTGCAGAAACACACAGACACACAAAAGATGTCTCTCTCTCTCTCCCTATATATCTGTCTCTATGATGCCCTCTGTATTTATCTCTTCCCCTCCCACTCTCTCCCCTCCTCCTTAATAATGTAAATGACAGTTTCTTACTGATTGAGGTAGTACGTACATGAATGTATAGTTAAAGTGACAATGTATATATGACAAACAGAGAGTAGCAGCAGCGTATAAGAGGGGTTGGGGGTGGGGGGGAGAATGAAAAAGTCTGGGTAGCCATTTGATTACCTGTTCAGGAGTCTTATGGCTTGGGGGTAAAAGCTGTTGAGAAGCTTTTTGGTCCTAGACTTGGCACTCCGGTACCGCTTGCCATGCAGTAGTAGAGAGAACAGTCTATGACTGGGGTGGCTGGGGTCTTTGACAATTTTTAGGGCCTTCCTCTGACACCGCCTGGTGTAGAGGTCCTGGATGGCAGGCAGCTTAGCCCAAGTGATATACTGAGCCGTAATCACTACCCTCTCTAGTTCCTTGCGGTCGGAGGCCGAGCAGTTGCCATACCAGGCAGTGATGCAACCAGTCAGGATGCTCTCAATGTTGCAGCTGTAGAACCTTTTGAGGATCTGAGGACCCATGGCAATTTTTTTTAGTTTCCTAAGGGGGAATAGGCGTTGTCTAGACCTCTTCAAAACTGTCTTGGTGTGTTTGAACTATTCTAGTTTGTTGGTGATGTGGACACCAGGGAACTTGAAGCTCTCAACCTGCTCCACTACAACCCCATTGATGAGAATGGGGGTGTGCTCGGTCCTCCATTTCCTGTAGTCCACACTCATCTCCTTTGTCTTGATTAAGTTGAGGGATAGGTTGTTATTCTGGCACCACCCGGCCAGGTCTCTGACCTCCTCCCTATAGGCAGTCTCGTCGTTGTCGGTGATCAGGCCTACCACTGTTGTGTCGTCTGCAAACTTAATGATGGTGTTGGAGTCGTGCCTGTGTAACGGATGTGAAATAGCTAGCTAGTTAGCGGTGGTGCGCGCTAAATAGCGTTTCAATCGGTGACGTCACTTGCTCTGAGACCTTGAAGTAGTGTTTCCCCTTGCTCTGCAAGGGCCGCGGCTTTTGTGGAGCGATGGGTAACGATGCTTCGTGGGTGACTGTTGTTGATGTGTGCAGAGGGTCCCTGGTTCGCGCCCGGGTATGGGTGAGGGGATGGTTTAAAGTTATACTGTTACATTGGTGCCGTGATCCCTGGTTGCTGCGGAAAAGGAGGAGGTCAAAAGGGGGGTGAGTGTAACGGATGTGAAATAGCTAGCTAGTTAGCCGTGGTACACGCTAAATAGCGTTTCAATCGGTGATGTCACTTGCTCTGAGACCTTGAAGTAGTGTTTCCCCTTGCTCTGCAAGGGCCGCGGCTTTTGTGGAGCGATGGGTAACGATGCTTCGTGGGTGACTGTTGTTGATTTGTGCAGAGGGTCCCTGGTTCGAGCCCGGGTATGGGCGAGGTTTAAAGTTATACTGTTACACCTGGCCACGCAGTAGTGGGTGAACAGGGAGTACAGGAGGGGACTGAGCACGCAGCCCTGAGGGGCTCCAGTGTTGAGGATGTGTTTCTACCTACCCTCACCACCTGGGGGCGGCCCGTCAGGAAGTCCAGGATCCAGTCGCAGAGGGAGGTGTTTAGTCCCAGGATCCTTAGCTTAGTGAGTTTTGAGGGTACTATGGTGTTGAACGCTGAGCTATAGTCAATGAATTGCATTGTCACGTTGGTGTTCCTTTTGTCAAGGTGGAAAAGTGCAGTGTGGAGTGCAATAAAGATTGCATCATCTGTGGATCTGTTTGGGTGGTATGCAAACTGGAGTGGGTCTAGGTTTTGTAGCACACGTCCTGGTAATCCGTCTGGCCCCGCGGCCTTGTGAATGTTAACCTGTTTAAAAGGTCTTACTCAGGTCGGCTATGGAGAGCGTGATCACACAGTCGTCCGGAACAGCTGATGCTCTCATGCATGCCTTAGTGTTGCTTGTCTCGAAGTGAGCATAGAAGTGATTTAGATCGTCTGGTAGGCTCGTGTCACTGGGCAGTTCGCGGCTGTGCTTCCCTTTGTAGCCTGTAGTAGTTTGCAAGCCCTGCCACATAAGAGGAGTGTCAAAGCCGGTGTAGTACGATTGAATCTTAACCCTGTATTGGTGCTTCGCTTGTTTGATGGTTCGTCGGAGGGCATAGCAGGATTTCTTATAACCTTCCAGGTTAGAGTCCTGCACCTTGAAAGCGGCAGCTCTACCCTTTAGCTCAGTGTGAATGTTGCCTGTAATCCATGGCTTCTGATTGGGGTATGCACGTACAGTCACTGTGGGGACGACGTCCTCGATGCACTTATTGATAAAGCCAGTGACCGATGTGGAGTACTCCTCAATGCCATTGGAATAATCCTGGAACATGTTCCAGTCTGTGATAGCAAAACAGTGCTGTAGTTTAGGAACTGCTTCATCTGACCACTTTTTATAGACAGAGTCACTGGTGCTTCCTGCTTAACTTTTTGCTTGTATGCAGGAATCAGGAGGATAGAATTGTCGTCAGATTTACCAAATGGAGGGTGAGGGAGAGCTTTGTATGCGTCTCTGTGTGTGAGTACAGGTGATTGAGAAATGTTTTACCTCTGGTTGCGCATTTAACATGTTGACATAAATTAGGTAAGACTGATTTAAGTTTCCCTGCATTAAAGTTCCCAGCCACTAGGAGTGACGCCTCTGGGTTAGCTGTTTCCTGTTTGTTTATTTCCTTATACAGCTGACTGAGTATGGTCTTAGTGCCAGCATCCATCTGTGGTGGTAAATAAACAGCCACGAAAAGTATAGATGAAAACTCTCTTGGCAAATAGTGTGGTCTACAGCTTATCATAAGATACTCTACCTCAGGCGAGAAAAATCTAGAAACTTCCTTAGATTTCATGCACCAGCTGTTGTTTACAAATATGCACAGACCGCACCCTCTCTTCTATCTAGCCGGTGCAGCATGTATCCATGTCACCATTCAGCCACGATTCTGTGAAACATAAGATGTTACAGTTTCTGATGTCCCGTTGGTAGGATATTCGTGATCGTACCTTGTCTAATTTATTGTCCAATGATTGCACATTGGCAAGTAATATTGACGGTAAAGGTAGCTTTCCCACTCGCCGTCTGCGGATCCTTACGAGGCACCCCGCTCTGTGCCCTCTGTACCTGCATCTCTTTCTCTTGCCAATGACGGGACTGTTGACCTTGTCGGGTGTCTGAAGTACATCCTGTGCGTCCTGCTTGTTCTTTGTCTAATCCGAGGTGAGTGATCGCTGTCCTGATGTCCTGAAGCTCTTTCTTTGCCTTAAGATACGTGGCAGAAACATTATGTACAAAATAAGATACAATTAACGCGGAAAAAACACATGATAGCACAATTGGTTGGGAGCGTGGTAAAACTGTCATTTCTTCCGGCCATTACGGCATTTTTCGTGGTGTGATGCGAGTATGCCTTTTTACCTGTAGGTTAATAGTCTTATGTCATAAATGTCAGAACTGCAGCCAATTCTTTCTCACTGATTTTTGTTCTCACTGTGCAGAGGGTGTGTGTGTGTGTGTTGCTGGGTTTGTGTGTGTGTTTGATGTCAGGCAGGCAGGCGGTGAACGAGAGGGATTTGATAGCATCCGGCAGTGTGCCTGTTTCCGTCCCTGCTGGACCAGTGTTATGTGTTCTGGAGCTAGTTTATGAGATTGAGTGTGGTCTGCTATACGAAGGTCAACCTGACCTTGTCACAGTGCATAGAGGGAGGGAGGGAGAGAATGAGGGAGAGAGGGCTTGGTATGCAGTGCAGTTCTTCAGTTGGACACTCCAGGCTACCGTACAGAAGTGATCTATTGTAAAAACAAAAAGTAGCGGTGACCCCATTCAGTCGGCTGGTCAATTGCTGTTGGTTGACAGAGATTTCTTCAGTCGAGCGGTAGCAAAAAATAAGAAGAATTTCATGGTGTACAAGACACCTGTGTGATTTGCGTCTGTCTGAGTGGACTAATCCATTGTGGAGGCCGCGGGGATAGCACAGTCCATCACTAAGACATGTGCTACTGAAATTGCAAATGGTTATATTATGTAAGAACAACGGTGCAACACTAATAAAAATACATACATTTCATAACAAATGCTCTTTCTCCTACGTTGGACAGCGGTCACTGTCCGAAGTTCTGAAACATCAGTGCACTGTTGAATTGGCGCCTTTCCGAGACTGTGTTGCTATGTGCAAAATAGCAAAGTTACCCAGCATATTGGTGTTGACACCAATGCGGCAGAGGAGGCAGTGGAGTTAGGAGACGAGAAAACAGCCCTTGCCTTATTGTCTAAGAAAAGTGAGGAGAGAGGAATCCCCAACATAATTAGGTCTATAATTAATAGCCTAACAGTTAAATGTGCCTGGTTTTATAAATCATCCATACACAGTTGAAGTCTGAAGTTTACATACACTTAGGTTGGAGTCATTAAAACTTGATTATCAACCACTCCACAAATTTCTTGTCAACAAACTATAGTTTTGGCAAGTCGGTTAGGACATCTACTTTGTGCATGACACAAGTACTTTTTCCAACAATTGTTCAGAGACAGATAATTTCGCTTATAATTCACTGTATCACAATTCCAGTGGGTCAGAAGTTTACATCCACTAAGTTGACAGCTTGGAAAATTCCAGAAAATTATGTGATGGCTTAAGAAGCTACTGATAGGCTAATTGACATAATTTGAGTCAATTGGTGGTGTACCTGTGGATGTATTTCAAGGCCTACCTTCAAACAGTGCCTCTTTGCTTGACATCATGGGAAAATCAAAAACAAAAAAATCAGCCAAATTATGGGAGCAATTGGGAGCAATTTCTAAACACCTGATGAACCATGTACAAATAATAGTATACAAGTATAAACACCATGGGACCACGCAGCCGTCATACCGCTCAGGAAGGAGACGCGTTCTGTCTCCTAGAGATTAACGTATGTTGGTGCGAAAAGTGCAAATCAATCCCAGAACAACAGCAAAGGAACATGTGAAGATGCTGGAGGAAACAGGTGGCAAAAGTATCTATATCCACAGGAAAACGAGTCCTATATCGACATATCCTGAAAGGCCGCTCAGCAAGAAAGAAGCCACTGCTCCAAAAACGCCCTGAAAAAGCCAGACTACGGTTTGCAACTGCACATGGGGACAAAGATCCTACTTTTTGGAGAAATGTCCTCTGGTCTGATGAAACAAAAATAGAACCGTTTGGCCATAATGACCAATGTTAGGAGGAAAAAGGCGGATGCTTGCAAGCCGAAGAACACCATCCCAACCGTGAAGCACGGGGGTGGCAGCATCATGTTGGAGGGACTGGCGCAATTCACAAAACAGATGGCATCATGAGGCAGGGAAATTATGTGTATATATTGAAGCAACATCTCAAGACATCAGTCAGGAAGTTAAAGCTTAGTCGCAAATGGGTCTTCCAAATGGACAATGACCCCAAGGATACTTCCAAAGTTGTGGCAAAATGGCTTAAGGACAACAAAGTTAACATATTAGAGTGGCCATCACAAAGCCCTGACCTCAATCCAAAAGAAAATATGTGGGCAGATCTGAAAAAGTGTGTGCGAGCAAGGAGGCCTACAAACCTGACTCAGTTACCCCAGCTCTGTCAGGAGGAATGGGCCAAAATTCACCCAACTTACTGTGGGAAGCTTGTGGAAGGCTACCCGAAACGTTTGACCCAAGTTTAACAATCTAAAGGCAATGCTACCAAATACTAATTGAGTGTATGTAAACTTCTGACTCACTGGGAATGTGATGAAAGAAATAAAGGCTGAAATAAATAATTTTCTCTACTATTATTGACATTTCACATTCTTCAAGTAAAGTGGTAGTCCTAACTGACCTAAAACAGGGAATTTTTACTAGGATTAAATGTCAGGAATTGTGAAAAACTGAATGTAAATGTATGTTTATTTTTATTTTTTTTATTTTACCTTTATTTAACCAGGCAAGTCAGTTAAGAACAAATTCTTATTTTCAATGACGGCCTGGGAACTGCCTGTTCAGGGGCAGAACGACAGATTTGTACCTTGTCAGCTCGGGGGTTTGAACTCGCAACCTTCCGGTTACTAGTCCAACGCTCTAACCACTAGGCTACCCTGCCGCCCCGATGTAAACTTGTATGGGTGGCTGGGGTCTTTGACAATGTAAACTTCCGACTTCAACTCTATATCTAAAGAAATAAGACAGATCCTGTTACTATTTGAGAGTTTGTTTAATAGCCTTCTAATTCCTTGAGCAGCTAAGCTTCACTCAACCACAACATGTCGGATAAACAATTTCACAAATGTGGCTGTTTTCATTCTTTGCTATGCTGTAATTAAAGATTTACACTGTAGTTTTTTTGTAATTTGAACACTAAATTATTATTTAGTGTTGTTTACACTCTTCTAAATTGTCAGAAAAATTAAATTTATAATGTAGGAATTTCTTTCCTTCTTAATGCATTTGAGCCAATCAGTTGTGTTGTGACAAGGCAGGGGTGGTATACAGAAGACAGGCAGAAGACCAAGTCCATATTATGGCAAGAACAGCTACAATAAGCACATTTCAAGAACTTTGAAAGTGCAGTGGAAACCATTAAGCGCTATGATGAAACTGGCTCTCATGAGGACCGCCACAGGAAAGGAAGACCCAGAGTTACCTCTGCTGCAGAGGATATGTTCATTAGAGTTACCAGCCTCAGAAAATTGGCAATTAACTGCACCTCAGATTGCACCTCACAGAGTTCAAGTAACAGACACATCTCAACATCAACTGTTCAGAGGAGACTGCGTGAATCAGGCCTTCATGGTCGAATTGCTGCAAAGAAACCACTACTAAAGGACACCAATAAGAAGAAGAGCCTTGCTTGGGCCAAGAAATACAAGCAATGGATATTAGACCGGTAGAAATCTATCCTTTGGTCTGATGAGTCCAAAATTGAGATTTTTGGTTCCAACCGCCATGTCTTTATGAGGCGCAGAGTAGGTGAACGGATGATCTCCGCATGTGAGGTTCCCACCGTGACGCATGGAGGAGGAGGTGTGATGTTGTGGGGGTGATTTGCTGGTGACACGGTCTATGATTTATTTAGAATAGAAAACACACTTAACCAGCATGGCTATAACAGCATTCTGCAGCGATATGCCATCCCATCTGGCTTGCACTTAGTGGGGGTATCATTTGTTTTTCAACGGGATAATGACCCAAAACACACCTCCAGGCTGTGTAAGAGCTATTTCACCGAGATGGAGAGTGATCGAGTCCTGCATCAGATGACCTGGCCTCCACAATCACCCGACCTCAACCCAATTGAGATGGTTTGGGACGAGTTGGACCGCAGAGTGAAGGAAAAGCAGCCAAAAAGTGCTCAGCATTTTGTGGGAACTCTTTCAAGACTGTTGGAAAAGCATCCCAGGTGAAGCTGGTTGAGAGAATGCAAATCTGTCGTCAAGGCAAAGGGTGGCTACTTTAAAGAATCTCAAATATAAAATATATTCTGATTTGTTTAACACTTTTGATTCCATATGTGCTATTTCATAGTTTTGATGTTGTCAATGTAGAAAATAGTAAAAATTAAGAAAAACCCTTGAATGAGTAGGTGTGTCAAAACTCTTGGACCGGTACTGCATCTGCCAAGTAAAGAAAGCAAGGGTTGAAGGAATAGAGAATGGTTTTCCTAAACAAATTACGGATTTCGGTAACTGAACGTTTCAGTCAGAAATGGCCGTAATTATGTTGCAGCTTGAGCAACACGGACAGCGTGATAAACACTGTTGATGTTCTGTAGTGGTCGCTGAGGCATGGAGAGAGAGACAAAAGGGTGCTAGTCACACAGTCACTTGCTGTCTCTTTTTTTTTAACAGCGCAGCAAGTCTGATCACACTCAAATCAACTGATGTCAGATTCCCTCTAGTCATTTGTGTGTCTTAAAACAGTGCGTTTAAAGCATCAGACAAGCTCAGTTTAAATGGCTGATTCGATTAAAACACATAGGATGTGTCCATATATGGAAAAATACAGACAACTCTCAGTCGACCAAGATTTGTTTTTTTTAGTGTGAGACAGCCGTAGTAAAAAGGCTGGTTTATTTTCTTCACTGAACTGGAATAGTTATTATGATTATTATGCTAATCAATATTGCAATTCATCAGAACTGCAATACTGGCAGAAAATAAGAGTCAGCGTATGTCCCAAATGGGACTATTCCGTAATAGTGCTCTACTTTGATGTTAGACTACCCTCCCCATTGAGAGATGGTGACTAACTAGTATGTTTACATTTTAGTCATATAGCAGATGCTCTTCTCCAGAGTGACTTAAGATAGCTAGGTGGGACAACCACATACAAGTCATAGTAAGTACCTTTTTCCTCAATAAAGTAGCTATCAGCAAAGTCCGAGCTAGCAAGGGGGGGGAAAGTCAAGTGCGAGTGAGTTCCCATAAGATTTTTTGGGGGGTGGAGGGGTGCTGTGGGATTATTTAAGATACTCTTTGAAGAAGGTAGGTTTTCAGATGTTTTTGGAAGATGGGCAGGGACTCTGCTGTCCTAGCTTCAGGGGGAAGCTGGTTCCACCATTGGGGTGCCAGGACAGAGAAGAGCTGGGACTGGGCTGAGCGGAAGGTGCCCTTCTTTGGGGTTGGGAAGGCCAAGAGACCAGAGGTGGCAGGACAGAGTGCTCGGGTTGGGGTGTAGGGTTGGAGCAGAGCATGAAAGTAGTTCCGTAGGCAATTCCCATGTTCCTGTAGTGGATGTGAGCTTTGACTGGAAGCCAGTGAAGTGTGTAGAGGATCGAGCTGACATGGGAGAACTTGGGAAGGTTGAACACCAGGTGGACTGCAACATTCTGGATAAGTTGCAGGGGTTTGATGGTACAAGCAGGGAGCCCAGCCAACAGCGAGTTGCAGTAGTCCAGACGGGAGATGATAAGTGTCTGGATTAGGACCTGCGCCGCTTCCTGTGTGAGGCAGGGGTCATACTCTACGGATGTTGTAGAGCATGAACCTGCAGGAGTGAGTCACTGCATTGATGTTTGCAGAGAATGACAGGGTGTTGCCCAGGGTCCGGTTAAGCCATTGTAAATAAGAATTTGTTTTTAACTGACTTGCATAGTTAAATAAATAAATAAAACAGCATGAGACGGTCAGCCCTAAGAGAGTGGCGAGCAGGATGTGATGGTTCACGGTGTCGAAGGCAGCAGACAGATCTGGGAGGATGAGAACAGAGGACAGAGTCAGCTTCAGCAGTGCGGAGAGCCTCCGTGAAACAGAGGAGAGCAGTCTCCGTTGCGTGACCAGCCTTGAAGACTGACTGGTTAGGGTCAAGAAGATTGTGCTTCTATACCTGCATTGCTTGCTCTTTGGGGTTTTAGGCTGGGTTTCTGTACAGCACTTTGAGATATCAGCTGATGTAAGAAGGGCTATATAAATAAATTTGATCTGAGAGAGATAGCGAGAGAGTTGATCAGAGACAGCACACTCAAGTGTTTTGGAAATAAAAGAAAGAAGGGGCCTGTAGTTTGACGTCAGAGGGGTCAAGTGTTAGTTTCTTGAGGAGGGGAGTGACTGGCCATTTTGAAGTCAGATGGGACACAGCCAGTGGTCAGGGATGAGTTGATGATGAAAGCGAGGAATGGGAGAAGGTCTCCAGAGATGGTCTGGAGAAGGGAGGAGGGGATGGGGTCGAGCAGGCAGGTTGTCGGGTAGCCGTACCTCACTAGTCACAGGATTTAATCTGGAGAGAGAGGGGGGGAAAAAAGAGGTCACGGGTAGTTCTGTATGAGTCGGACCAGGACTCAATAGGCTGAGTGAATGAGGAGCAGAAGTATCTTTTCAAAGTGGTTGACAAAGTCGTCCACAGAGAGGGAGGAGGGAAGGGGATGGGGTGGAGGTGGAGGAATAAGGAAGGAGGAGCTCGCAATGAGTTCTGTTCTGTAAACTCACAATGAGTCACTCAGCCACGGAGCACGAGGGGAGGGCCGAGCCGGCCGGGAGGAAAGGGAACAGTGCAAATCAAATTATGTAGAAAGGGAGGAGCGCCATGAGGGAGAAGGATTTAGCAGAAGGAAGAGAGAATAAGATAGAAGAGAAGAGAGTAGCGAGAGAGAGAGCGAAGATTGCGCCAGCGCATTGACCATCTGGGTAGGGGCTGAGCGGGTAGGACTGGAAGAGAATTAGAGAGAAAAGGAAACAAAATATTGATCAGAGACATGGATGGGGGGGGGGGGGGGGGGTTGCAGTGAGATTAGTAAATGAACAGCCTCTAGTAAAGATGAAGTCAAGCCTGCCTTGTGAGTGGGAGGGAACTGGGAAAGGGAAAGGTCAAAAGAAAAGTGGAGAGAAATTCCATGCTGTCACTGTTTATCCACTTGTCCTTCAGGTGTCAAGCTCATTGAGGAACTCTAAGAGGATCTGATGGGCGATATATGACAACATCGTTAAGCTTGAGTGGACAAGTGACAATGATAGCATGGAATTCAAATGAGGAGATGGACAGGTAAGTGAAGGAGAAAAGAGAATATCTCCACTTAGGAGAAATGACTAGCCCTGTGCCACTACTGCGACGACCAGATGCTCTCGGACTATGAGAGAAACGTAGTCAGATTAAGAGAGAGCAGCTGGATTAGCAGTGTTCTCTACGGGGATCCATGTCTCTGAGGCTGAGATGAACTCTGCGTTCTTGACCACAGATTGGCAGTTCCAAACGCTGCCAGAGACTAGGAATTCCACATGGGTTGTGTGTACCAAGGGTTTTAGCCAAGGGGTGGGGAGGGTCAGGGAGAGGTGCAAACAGGTATAGAAACACACACATCGTTGCCAAAGCTACGAAAGAGCAAATTGAGATCTGAAAATAACTATGTAAGACACTCAAATGAGAGAGTGGTGAGGAGCCTTCTTCTCTTTCCTTCCTCGAAGAACTTCACAGAACAACTTGGCAGAACTGTCTTTGTTTCGGCAACAGTCTCTGTTTTGCGTCGAGACTATCGCTGAGAAATCCGGGGAGACTAAAGTACTAACACTAATTGATAATTTCCTTGCAGAGGTAAAGAGCACACCTCCCAGGAACTAATTGTTGATTGCCGAGGAGAGGAGTGACCACTCCCACCCCAATACAGCCACTGATTATGAAGACAACAACATTCACATGTTGCCCTGCCCCTTAATCCTAGTTGATGTGTCAACAATCATCTGCAAGTTGATATCAGTCACCAGTTCACGCACCAAGTAGGCTACTGGGAAGACAGGCAGCACTTAAAGTAGATGGCCCCGGCTAGCAAAAAGACAGCGCTATAGAACAACATATATTTGAGTTCTAACAAATTATACTTACAGTATCACTCCTGGAGATATCAGGAGACCTCTAGCTATAGAATGAATAATTATAATCAGTATAATAGTCACTGCAGCCCCTACACTAGTGGATTCAATTAAATGAAGAAAAAAAAACAGAAGGCCGTATTTAAGGTCATTGCATTATAAACACAATATACACTGAGTGTACAAAACATTAAGAATGATCTTTCCATGATATAGACTGACCAGGTGAATCCAAGTGAAGCTATGATCCCTTATTGATGTCACTTGTTAAATCCACTTCAATCAGTGTAGATGAAGAGGAGGAGAAAGGTTAAAGAAGGATTTTTAAGCCTTGAGACAATTGAGACATGGATTGTGTGTGTACGCCATTCAGAGGGTGAATGGGTAAGACGGGGGATGGTATTAATCAATGTTTCCGTCAAACATTTTCAGGCACTGAGCAAAATGTCAGGTCTGCGGCGCGCAAACTTGAACGTTGTGAAAATTCTGTGCATTTTTCAGCATGTGTTTACTGTGAACACTGAGGCTGTACGCGCTTTAAGTTACAGTTAAGTGGCCAAGTAGGCTACTGTGGCTATTTGATCATAATGTAGGTCTACCATAAGAGTGGCCTTCCATAACAAACAATGGAGAAAATGTGTCTCATAACATTTTAACATGGAAATAGCTGTTCTATCACTCAGCCTACAGTAGCAGCCAATGCGTGGTGTTCAGCCTACATTCCATTAGACTTGAAAAAAACATTTAGTGATTGATGCAAGAAAATACTGCGTTGATTAGATCACAATTACCACAGTGAAGGGAAAAGTTGATAGTGTTAACAGGGAAAACTCTAGAACAGTGGTCACCAACCTTTTCTGCGTCAAGATCACTTTCTAGAACAAAATGCAAGCCAAGGTCTACCGTTCAGATGTTTTTTTTAACATGACTTAAAAAAACATAAGCCTATCCAACATTACCAATTCAAAACAGTACTGTAGCAAGGAGGTTTGTGCAGTAAGCTATACAGTAGGCCCAATGCATTATCACCACATACTGGCTTTGCTTGAATTGCCCTGCCAATGCATTGTTGTTCTGACCATTTATATTTCCAAATTTGAGGTAGGCTATATGATCACACCGGTAATAGATCCGTTATTGTATTACTTGTGAGGCACAGCTGAGTGAACATACATTTAAATCATGTTTTTTACTGTGCTGATGGTGCCTGCATCTGATGGTCAGTCTCAGCAGAGGGAGAGAGCAGCAGACTGAGGGTCTCAACATCCCTTCCTCTCTCCCTGTCCTCCACTGACACTGACCAAAAAGAGTTACCGTCTTCCAGCTGATGGCAAAAACTCGAGCCGCACTGCATTATTTCTGCCTCGTGCCAAATTCATGCTGTTACTCCTTTGAACAGAGAAAGTGAAATATTCCTCGATATTAAAAAATACCCAAGCCGCTAATAATAACAACGCAAGTCTATAGATACACTTTCCTACTCATTCATTATATCTGCAGTGCTGGTTGTAGCACACATTTTATGGTTTCTAAAAGTGTTGACAGTGCTGAGTAAGAACTTAAACATGAACTCACTCATAAAAAAACATCTATTTCCTCTATTCTTTGACAGTCTCTCTCTAGTCATTGTTTTAAACGTATTGAAATCTCATAGTATCAACTTTGCTGTAGCTTTCTTTTATGCCTGCTACGTTACTGCAGACACATCTGAGCCATCAGATTGGGCGCGCCGGGAATGTAGAGTATTTACCTTCAGACACATGAAATGGTTCAAAATGGCCACAGTTGCCGCCGCACAAGGCAGCTGAATTGGGTACACCTACCACCAACAGCACAAGGCAGCTGAATCGGGTACACCTACCACCAACAGCACAAGGCAGCTGAATCGGGTACACCTACCACCAACAGCACAAGGCAGCTGAATCGGGTACACCTACCACCAACAGCACAAGGCAGCTGAATCGGGTACACCTACCACCAACAGCACAAGGCATCTGAATCGGGTACACCTACCACCAACAGCACAAGGCAGCTGAATCGGGTACACCTACCACCAACAGCACAAGGCAGCTGAATCGGGTACACCTACCACCAACAGCACAAGGCATCTGAATCGGGTACACCTACCACCTACAGCACAAGGCATCTGAATCGGGTACACCTACCACCAACAGCACAAGACAGCTGAATCGGGTACACCTACCACCAACAGCACAAGACGAATAAAAATAATTAGGAACACAAGACTTTACCATTGGGTTTTTACAGAAATGTTTGACGATTGACTAGGAATGCCCTGGAGATCGTGATCGACCGGTTGGTGACTACTGCTCTAGAAAGTTGAGTGAAATTCAATCTTGTGCGTCTCTCTCTGTGGGCTAATATTTGTTCCTCATGGCAGTCCCAGGGAGCTGTGCAGTGGTCTCGGGCTACTGCGAGGTGGGCAGTTTATAGGGCATTGGTAGTAGGTACCAGGCGCACTGGTTTGTGTCAAGAACACTGCTGGGTTTTTCACGCTCAACAGTTTCCCATGTGAACCAATAATGGTCCACCATCCAAAGGACATCTAGCCAACTTGACACAACTGTGGTAATCATTGGAACACTTTGTAGAGTCTATGCCCGACAAATTGAGCCTGTTCCGCCTCCCGGGTGGCGCAGTGGTTAAGGGCGCTGTACTGCAGCGCCAGCTGTGCCATCAGAGTCCCTGGGTTCGCGCCCAGGCTCTGTCGTAACCGGCCGCGACCGGGAGGTCCGTGGGGCGACGCACAATTGGCCTAGCGTCGTCCGGGTTAGGGAGGGATTGGTCGGTAGGGATCTCCTTGTCTCATCGCGCACCAGCGACTCCTGTGGCGGGCCAGGCGCAGTGAGCGCTAACCAAGGTTGCCAGGGGCACGGTGTAGCCTCCGACACATTGGGCGGCTGGCTTCCGGGTTGTGTTAAGAAGCAGTACGGCTGGTTGGGTTGTGTATCGGAGGACGCATGACATTCAGCCTTCGTCTCTCCCGAGCCCGTACGGGAGTTGTAGCAATGAGACAAGATAGTAGCTACTACAACAATTGGATACCACGAAATTGGGGAGAAAAAGGGGTAAAATTAAAATTAAAAAATTTTGAGCCTGTTCCGAGGGCTCAATAATAGGAAGGTGTTCTGAATGTTCTTGTATACTCAGTGTACATTTTATAAGACACACTCTCAACCTTTTACATTTTGCATGAGCTACTAGCTAATGAATTTGTTAATAGAACGATATTAATGTGTTTCTTGTTTTGATTCACTCAGAATAAAATAATTCTTCCACCAGATCTGAATAATAGAAACACTGAAGCTTTGTTGTTTAAACTTTCTCTCCCCCTCTCTTTCTCCTGGAGGCAGGACACACAACATGGCTTCAGCCAGTTAGGAGTTCTGCGTGTGCACGCACGCACACACACACACGCCTCCTCTCAGAGCCTGCTGATCCCCTCAGAGAGATGAGAGGAGACAGAATGGACAGCACAGTGTTTGTGTGTGTGTGTATATATATATATATATAAAAGGACAGCCAACAGAGACACTGTGACAATAGAACACAAGGCAGTGAGACAAAGATGCCTGGATGGGAACATCCAGGGAACATCTGGCCCAATAGAACCAGAACCAGGCAGAGACTGTTCTCTGTGATAACTCAACAGCAGCAGGCTTAAGACTAAGCCTCTGAAGAACGATCTGGGCCCATATCCACAAAGGGTCTCAGAGTAGGAGTGCTGTTCTAGGATCTGTCCATACTATCTTTTTCATCAAGATCCATAAGTCAAAAGTGATGCTAGATCAGCGCTGCTACTCTGGGATGCTTTGTGGATACTGGGCTGCACAGCCAAGGGAAACACACGCATGCATCCTTTGAGATGCAGATAGCTAGCCACATTTCCAGGCTAATGGTGCTTTGGCTGCTTTGTGAGGCATCTTTCTAGTGTTTATGAATTCTCTATAAAGCCTTTATATCATAAGTTGTTTGTTTAAATGGGTTGTATTCACTGCAAATGCAGTAGATCAGTCCATAGGGCTTTGGTCATAAGTAGTCCACTATATAGGGAATAGGATGCCATTAGGGACACAAACAACGATAACAGAATAGACTCATTGTGAAGCCAGACAGACAGACAGTTAAACTCAGGTCCCAGATCAGTTCCTCAGCTAAGCTGGCCAGACTCAAACACTTCCAACTGTCACTACAGATATTCTCATTGGCAGTTCAGGCACACATCAGAGTCCTGCAGGTGGTTGGAGCCAGGGCTGAACAGAACATTACTCAGCTGGGAATCAGTCAGGAGAAGACACTCTGGGCTGGTGGAATGTGGGATGTTAATAGGAAGGGGTACATGATTTCAACTGTCATCAGGTCTGTGCTCTAGCCTTGTAGGGATATGGTTTCTTCTTTCGTTGTTCTTCTACTCTCTGTGAGAACAGGAGTGTGAGGCCAGGGACAGAAAGACAGTAGCTGAACAGAAAGACAGTAGCTGACCAATTTCAGTGTTCATAGTTTAACACACCCAAGTGAGGGATGTGTCAGACTTCCAGAACAGACAGACATACAGCAGATAGCATGAACCTCTCCTGTGACATCAGTGACTGCATCCATATTCTTCAAATAGTCAAAAGTAGTGCACTATATAGGGAATAGAGTGCCATTTGGTGTGCTGTTGACTGGAGATGCTAACAATGTCTACTGTTTACAATATGACAAGACGTTTCCTGATGAGACATACTTCCTATTGTCATTGGTAACATCAAGCTGACAGCAGGTATGTGTGGCTAGGAGAGCCACTCAGTGTGTGACGGAAATGCCTCAGAGCAAGCCAGGGATGTGTCAATGCAGTTTGATGTTTCTGCAGAGAAGCCTCTGAACCATCCTAATATGGTCTGGTCCAACTCTGGTGCTCTGGGGATGAGAGAGAGAGACCATGCTGAACTGAACCTTTAATGCAGTTTTTCCCAACTCCAGTCCTCCAGTACCCCCAACAGCACACATTTTTCTTGTGGCCCCAGACAAGCACACCTGATTCAACTTGCCAACTAATTATCAAGGCCTCAATGAGTTGAAACAGGTGAGTTTGTCTCCAGGACTGTAGTTGGGAAACACTGCTTTAATTAACCTAAAGAAGACTTCTTTCCAGGCATATTTACTGCCTGTTCTCTGTTGCTACTCTACCCAATCTCCAGTCTGTAAGACGTGCTGTTACTCCAAGATCAACAGAGGTCAGACCATCAGATTGCGCATCCCAAATGACACCCTGTTACTTATATAGTGCACTGCTTTTGACCAGGGCCCATAATGCTATGTTAAAAAGTTATGCACTATATAGGGAATAGGGTGCCATTTGGGATGCATAGAGAGCATCAGGCCAGCTGGCTTCCTGCCACCAGAAACACAGCTCTCTGGGGAGCAGTGGGAGAAACACAACCTGGGTTGAGTTATTCACCTGCAGCACTGCAGTTGCCACTACCACAAAACCCTAGCACACACCACACACACACACACACACACACACACACACACACACACACACACACACACACACACACACACACACACACACACACACACACACACACACACACACACACACACACACACACACACACACACATACACACACACACACATCCACCATTTCTTTACTACGCTTCTTCAGTACAATGAGACCCACACTCTTAGAAAAAAAGGTGCTATCTAGAACCTAAAAGGAGAACCCTTTTTGGTTCCAGGTAAAAAAAAAAACATTTTGGTTTCAGGTGGAACCATTTTGGGTTCCATGTAGAACCCTCTGTGGAAAGGATTCTACTTGGAACGCAAAACAGTTCTACTTGGAACCAACAAGGGTTCTTCAAAGGGTTCTCGGATGGGGACAGCCAGAGAGTTGAATCAGGTGTGCTTGTCTGGGGCCACAAGAAAAATGTGTGCTGTTGGGGGTACTGGAGGACTGGAGTTGGAAAAAACTGCATTAAAGGTTCAGCACGGTCTCTCTCTCTCATCCCCTTTCCACAGAGGGTTGGAACCCAAAATGGTTCCACCTGAAACCAAAACGTTTTTTTTTTATACCTGGAACCAAAAAGGGTTCTCCTATGGGGGCACCCAAAAAAAACTTTCGGAACCCTTGTTTCTAAGAGCGCAGAGATAATGCAGAGTGCAGACCTTCTTCACTGAGCCCTGAAGTAGGACACTATCATCAAACATATTCACGCCTCTCCAAAGATTGAGGGATTTTCTGTCAGAAGACTGGAAATGTGCAATGTTCATTTCAGCGTTGCAACAACAACAACCAAAACAATGAGACATGAACATTTCCACATGCAAAACGGATTGTCAAGATGAGAGAAAACATTGGTGCAAAATCCGTTTTCTCATCTCAGTCCCAACTGGCAGAGAATGAAACATGCTCCTAACACTGAAGGACTATGGCACTGTTACAGACACTATGCTATAAGAAGTCTGCAGCATTCAGAATTATAAATATTATAGAGTCACATACAGATGTAGGATCTTAATTTGAGCCAGTTTGCTACAGCAACAGGACATGTGAATTATTATGTGGATTATAATGAATTAACATTTTTGTAGGGGTTGATCCATTTTTTGTTAGGGCAAATCAATTCATTGTGGAAATTCCACATTTTCTAAGCCTTTAAAAACTCAAATACACTACATGTTGGTATTTTCCAGGAAAATTCTCAGCAACAAAAGTGACCAGATTAAGATCCTACATCTGTAGCCTTGTTTCTCTCTTGTATGCAACAACAGTATAAATCCTTATTATTTCTCTCTATGCTAGTTGAGTATATGTCCCAAATGGCACCCTATTCCCTATGGGTCCTGGTCAAAAGTAGTGTGTATAGGGAATATAGTGCCATTGGGGACGCATTTTGTGCCTTGCAGCTCAAAACAGAACAATAGGCAATAAGAGGATAAATAACCACAGGGCTGCCAAGCTGCCATCTTACATTTCCTTAATTAAACTATGGGAATGGAACATGTACAGTTGTCCATTACGCTCTCGTGAATATATGTATGAGCCACATATCTTAGTTAGAGGCAAGCTGGAATTAAAAGACACTGGAATCAGTGTCATAACACAGAAGTGTCTAAACAGACACGCCAGAACTACAGACGGACACAGAAGTGTCTAAACAGACACGCCAGAACTACAGACGGACACAGAAGTGTCTAAACAGACACGCCAGAACTACAGACAGACACAGAAGTGTCTAAACAGACACACCAGAACTACAGACGGACACAGAAGTGTCTAAACAGACACGCCAGAACTACAGACGGACACATAAGTGTCTAAACAGACACATCAGAACTACAGAAGAACACAGAAGTGTCTAAACAGACACGCCAGAACTACAGACGGACACAGAAGTGTCTAAACAGACACGCCAGAACTACAGACGGACACAGAAGTGTCTAAACAGACACACCAGAACTACAGACGGACACAGAAGTGTCTAAACAGACACGCCAGAACTACAGACGGACACAGAAGTGTCTAAACAGACACGCCAGAACTACAGACGAACACAGAAGTGTCTAAACAGACACGCCAGAACTACAGACGGACACAGAAGTGTCTAAACAGACACACCAGAACTACAGACGGACACAGAAGTGTCTAAACAGACACGCCAGAACTACAGACGGACACAGAAGTGTCTAAACAGACACACCAGAACTACAGAAGAACACAGAAGTGTCTAAACAGACACGCCAGAACTACAGACGTACACAGAAGTGTCTAAACAGACACACCAGAACTACAGACGTACACAGAAGTGTCTAAACAGACACGCCAGAACTACAGACGGACACAGAAGTGTCTAAACAGACACGCCAGAACTACAGACGAACACAGAAGTGTCTAAACAGACACGCCAGAACTTTAGACGGACACAGAAGGGTCTAAACAGACACGCCAGAACTACAGACGGACACAGAAGTGTCTAAACAGACACGCCAGAATTACAGACGGACGGACAGACAGAAAGACCGTCTATTCAAGTAAATAACATTTAGAACAAGTTAAGTTGCAGCATTCAGAAAAACATACAAGGGGACATAGCAAAAACTATGGACAAGTCCTTAATTCAAAGAGTGATGGTAAAGTGTTACTGTGTGGAAACGAAACACAAAGCAGATTTAAGTTCTTTAGGAAAACATAATTATGTTGTCATCCAGAGACATTCATTTATTTTTGAAGCTATAGAGCCCCACAGTGAAGGTGTCATTATCCTTATAAAACCTAGCAGTCAAACAGGCACTTGGTTCCAATCGTTTTTCTACCATTCATTTTTCCCATAGGGGATTTTAGAAAGACTTCAAATAAGGGCTGTGTTTTGTCTAGACTTGACCTGGCGTGACTTTTGATAAACTTGCACAAGACAGTTGACAGAATTTCTCATCTAAAGCAATGTAATATAATTTATGAATTACTACATTTAGCTAACATTAGAAAGTTAATCCAGAGATTCTTGCCTTTGCCTCGAGGTCAGTAAAGGTGCATCAAAGATGGGACCGAGAGACTGAAAAACAGCTTCTATCTCAAGGCCATCAGACTGTTAAACAGCCATCACTAACACATAGAGGCTGCTGTCAACATACAGACTCAAATCACTAGCTACTTTGATAAACGGATTCAATAAAGGTATCACTTGTCACTTGAAATCATTGGCCACTTTAATAAATGGATCACTAGTCACTTTAATAATGCTACTTTAATAATGTTTACATATCTTAAATTACTCATCTCATATGTATATACTGTATTTTATACCATCTATTGCATCTTGCCTATGCCGCTCGGCCATCACTCATTCATATATTTATATGTATATATTCTTATTCCATCACCTTACATTGTGTGTATAAGGTAGTCGTTGTGAATTTGTTAGATTACTTATTAGAGATTACTGCACTGTCAGAACTAGAAGCACAAGCATTTTGCTACACTCGCATTAACAGCTGCTAACCATGTGTATGTGACCAATACAATTTGATTTGAGAAAGGTGTTTAAAAAGGTAAAATGATCCTCCTCCTCACCTCGACCCCCCCCCCAATTTTTTTTTTTAAAATAATGTGGTTGTCCCACCCATCTATCTAAGATGAATGCACAAACTGTAAGTCGCTCTGCTAAATTACTAAAATGTCAAGTGTGTTGGATCATTCAAGTCTATTTGTTATGCAGTTGAACATCAGTTGATATTACACAATAGGCTCTGTTAACAGAAAGACAATCTAAACGTCAGAATCCTCTCTGCCTGACATTCAAGATCTTTCTGAAATCACTGCTTGCATCCCAAATAGCACCCACATTTCCTATATTGAGCTCTGTTTTGAATGGGTTAAAAGTTGTGTACTATATAGGGAATAGAGTGCCATTTGGAACACAGCCCTGGCTCTGAATAGAAGCTAACATTTAACCTCTCTCCTACCTACTTCTCAAATACTGATTCTTCAGAGTGACTGATCCTTCCCACTGAGCAAAAAATGGTTGAATCAATGTTGTTTCCATGTCATATGTTTTTTAAATCTATGTGATGAATTAGAATCAGCGTGGAAAAATGATTGGATTTGCAAAAAGTAATCAACATAAGGGAATGTTTTTGTATTTTTTGTTTTCTCCCAAATTTCACCCAATAACATGGTGAAATGTTTTGTTGATTTCACGTTCAATTCACGTTAGTTGACAACTCAACCACATTTAAATCAAAACTAGATATTGAAATGACATCTGTCCCCAGTGGGTTGTATTACTTAGACACTCTGTTACTCTATCCCAGCAGATTACCAAGTTATAACCCAAGTGTTGAAATTATTGGCTAATGTAAAAGTTTGCATTAAAAGAAGCATTACAAAAATGTACTGGCAAAAACACTTTGGCTGCGTCCCAACTGGCACCCTATTCCCTTATAGACATGGTGCAGCTTATCTCCCTCCTCCCCACCTCTCATTTCCTCTTCCTCTCCTTCTGGAAGACGGCATGCGGCAGCCATATCCTCACCCCCACCTTTCCTCCTGTCTTCTCCTCCTCTCCACTCTTCCCGCTGCAAGACAGCAGCCAGCTGTGCCCCCATCTCATCCTCCAGAGCCCCGTATCCCCCTCTCCTCCTCCTCCTCCTCCTCCTTTTCTCTCCTCCTCCAGCCAGCTGTACCCCTATCTCCTGTCCTCCTCTCCTCTTCCTACCAGCTTTGCTCCTGTTCCCCATTACCCAGAGCAGGGAGGCATGGACTACAGCCCTCTTATGCTAATGTTGTGAGGCAATGCCCACATAATGTTCCATCAGGATCATGCTAATGCAAGCAGCTGGCCAAAATCCCCCATCAGGAATTCTTCAGGGTTACCACGCATGAACGAGAGAGAGACAGAGAAAATATCCTCAGTGTACAACATAAAACACAAAATAATGCATGCAGAGCAGAATTAGGCCGATACCCGCTAATTATCAAAATCCAGAAAAGAGCCGTTAAATTCTACAACCACCTAAAAGGAAACGATTCCCAAACCTTCCATAACAAAGCCATCACCTACAGAGATTATTATCTACTTCACTTGCTTTGGCAATGTTAAAATATGTTTCCCATGCCCATAAAGCCCTTAAATTGAAATTGAATTGGAGAGAGAGAGAGAGCGAGAATATCCTCCATGTACAACGTAAAACACCAAATAATGCATGCAGAGCAGAATTAGGCCGATACCCGCTAATTATCAAAATCCAGAAAAGAGCCGTTAAATTCTGCAACCACCTAAAAGGAAACGATTCCCAAACCTTCCATAACAAAGCCATCACCTACAGAGAGATTATTATCTACTTCACTTGCTTTGGCAATGTTAACATATTTTACCCATGCCAATAAAGCCCTTAAATTGAAATTGAAATTGGAGGGAGGGAGAGAGGGAGGGAGGGAGGGAGAGAGGGAGAGAGAGAGACAGAGAGATCCATGGCCTTTGCGGTGGCTTGTGGCCCATCTCTTTAACAGCTCCTCTGGGCATTAGTGGTTTGTTTCCAGTGACACAGATACTTCATCCCAGACACAACAACACAGAGAGACAACACAGAGAGACAACACAACACAGAGAGACAACACAGAGAGACAACACAGAGACAACACAGAGAGGCCAAAGCTACTGCCTGCCATCTCTACCATACTGGTTTTGTCTCAAATGGCACCCTATTCCATATATACAGCACTACTTTTGACCAGGGCCCTGGTAAAAAGTTGTGCACTATGTAAGGAATAGGGTGAAATTTGGGACGCATGCACTGACTCCCACAGTAGCAAAGAGGAGCAAAACAGTCAATAAAATAACATTGTATTGGTCACATACGCATACAGTATTTAGCAGATGTTACTGCGGGTGAAGTGAAAATGCTTGTGTTCCTAGCTCCGACAGTGTAAGTATAGACTTCTCACTATAACGGAGACAAAACCTGGAGCATGGTATGTAAAGGGACTACAAAAGACATCAATATAGAGAGCAGTTGGAATGAAAAGGCAGATCGCTACAGAGGAAGAGGTCTAAACTTAACAGGCTTTGGTAGATGTTTTTTTACACAAGAAAATGCTAAACAATGTGATCATAGTTGAAAAGGAAATTCACCCTTTTCTAATGATTATGGAATAAATGTTCATGTAAACAGACAGTGTAAATAATGTAAACAAAATGTAAAGATATGTAAACAAAGACTCCAGGCAGTTCTACTATGGAGGGAATAGGGTGCCATTTGGGACGCAACCTTACTGCTCTGCTCTGTCTCACCACCAGGCTGGTCTATGTTACTTCTGCCCCGTCACACCGGCTGCATCGACCCAGGATTGATCCCTTCTGCCTGGGACAAACAGGAGACTGCGCTGGGACAGACGAGCAGCCTGATGATAGTGGAGGCCAAGGAGGCACCCCCCCTCCCCAGTTCCTCTGCTCATCTATTATGTATTTCCACTGGTATTGATTGTCCCTAGACAGCACAGACAGACTGTGGTTCCTAATTAAAAGGCTATACTTCTGGTTGCTATAGCCGTTCCTTTATTCCTAGTCAGTAGATTGTACAGGGTTGATGTGTGTTGTGAACAGGCCCAGCCCAGCGGCCTAAGGGCTCCACTGAAGTGTTTCAACTTCAACCAACTGCTGGAGTTTAAAAACAATCAAACACACTCAGAGGGCCTGCTGGGTCTGGGTTTGTTGTTCAGAGTGAGTCCCAATGTGAGTCGAGATGGGTTCTGAAAATGAACAATATTTCTTAAGACTCACATTTCCCCAACCAAGACATGGTGAGAGAGAGAGAAATGCCTCTGTCCCAGAGTGCAACAGCAGCAGTGTGGCAACATGGCTTTAACCCAGAGAAACTGGGACAACATGAATTTTAGATGCCTCCCGTGAAAAACAGAGAGAAGCATCTGATCTGAGCAGAAGGAGAAGAAGGAGGAGGGAAGTCTCCCAGAAGCCATCACCATTGAGCTGAGCTGAACAGAGAGCTGGTGTTACTGTTAGTGGTAAATCAACTGCAACTCTCCTGATTGATACGAAGCTATTCCCTCTAGATCTGATACAACCACACATCTATAAATGATCTATATATCTACAGACGACCCACCACAGGACTGATGTAACAGTAGATGCAGTATTTTTTTTATATTTTTATATGTCAGCCAGCTTTTGGTCTTTGGAAAATAATTCATCTTTAGGAAAGTAACATCATGAAAGAGACATGCATACTGGCAAAACATCTGTTTTCATCCAGAGATGTGAGGTCTGTTTCTTCACATCAGACCCTCCTATCTCTCTCAGGTTGTGTCCTAAATGACACCCTATTCCCGATATAGTGGACTACTTCTTGACGAGAACCCTGGTCAAAAGAAGAACACTATATAGGGAAAAGGGTGACATTTGAGACGCAATCACACTCACAGTCAGGCCCAGCCACTGGAAGAAGGGGGATGTTAATATGTGACATACCTTTGGCATGTTACATGTTGTAACCATTATTTTCTGGCAGTGTCATCAGAACCTCCAGAGTTGTCTACTTTCTGGGTGAAGAGCTGACACAAGCTGAAATACATCTGTCCATTCCTCAGACACGTTCTAAATGTCCATATCATCAGGTAAATGTTAACTTAATTCTATGAAGCTCAAACTCCACAAGACAACAGGACAGAAGTCTCCTGGGCTGTAACGTGTGATCAACCCTGTCCTCATCAGACACCTCAATATGCCTTTTAATGGGAATTGAAAGATCACAGCCCAACTAAGTACATCCTGTAAATGTGGCTAAAGGTTTCAATCTGCCTCAGGCAAAAAACATCAACTACACTTTTGGTGCGAGAAAATAAACTGCTTTTCTCAGCAAAATATTGGATTGTTTTTCTTCTGAGTACTGAGAAATAACCAGCAGCATGAAGCCCAAACAGGGACCTTGGTGTTCCATTGTGATTAGTTCCAGAGCGTTGCTCAATGAACATTTATGAGGGGATGCAGTGTTGGTTCTGAGGCTGGTTTTGTGTTTAGCCTGGGATCTGTCCAAATGGTTCCCATATTTCCTATATAATGCACTACTTTTGAACAGAGCCCTATGGGCCTTGTTCAAAAGTAGTGCACTATATAGGAAATAGGGTGCCATTTGGGACACAGACCTGGTATTTGATCTGTAATGCCGGTTAAAGGCTACTAATCCAGACAGGTATGTAGCGCTACAGGGGGCAGGGGCATTAGAAAGTGTCCTGTACTAAGCAGCATTATGACCCAGAAACATCACAGATACAGACAGACCAGTGATGTGCCCCTAATGGAACCCTGTTCATGTCACGGATTCCCCCGGTATTGCTGCTCATTCCATTCACCAGCTCTGGAGGTCTACGTCACCGGCCTTCTAGGCGTCACTGAACTGGATCATTACCACCAACCCGGACTGTCTCCATTAGAGGGGTTGAATATTCTGTCACGTTTTATATTGCCAGGAGACAGGCGCAGGAATACGAAAATAGATATTTCTTATTTCTCTACCAAAAATCGTGTACGTCATGAACATGACGGGGACAAAGCCCAAAACAGACAAGTACGTACGTACGTACATACAGTGGGGAGAACAAGTATTTGATACACTGCTGATTTTGCAAGGTTCTCCTACTTACAAAGCATGTAGAGGCCTGTCATAGGTACACTTCAACTGTGAGAGACGGAATCTAAAACAAAAATCCAGAAAATCACATTGTATGATTTTTAAGTTATTAATTTGCATTTTATTGCATGACATAAGTATTTGAACACCTACCAACCAGTAAGAATTCTGGCTCTCACAGACCTGTTAGTTTCTCTTTAAGAAGCCCTCCTGTTCTCTACTCATTACCTGTATTAACTGCACCTGTTTGAACTCGTTACCTGTATAAAAGACACCTGTCCACACACGCAATCAAACAGACTCCAACCTCTCCACAATGTCCAAGACCAGAGAGCTGTGTAAGGCTGGGATGGGCTACAGGACAATAGGCAAGCAGCTTGGTGAGAAGACAACAACTGTTGGTGCAATTATTAGAAAATGGAAGGAGTTCAAGATGACGGTCAATCCCCCTCGGTCTGGGGCTCCATGCAAGATCTCACCTCGTGGGGCATCAATGATCATGAGGAAGGTGAGGGATCAGCCCAGAACTACATGGCAGGACCTGGTCACTGATCTGAAGAGAGCTGGGACCACAGTCTCAAAGAAAACCATTAGTAACACACTACGCCGTCATGGATTAAAATCCTGCAGCGCACGCAAGGTCCCCCTGCTCAAGCCAGCGCATGTCCAGGCCCGTCTGAAGTTTGCCAATGACCATCTGGATGATCCAGAGGAGGAATGGCAGAAGGTCATGTGGTCTGATGAGACAAAAATAGAGCTTTTTGCTCTAAACTCCACTCGCTGTGTTTGGAGGAAGAAGAAGGATGAGTACAACCCCAAGAACAACATCCCAACCGTGAAGCATGGAGGTGGAAACATCATTCTTTGGGGATGCTTTTCTGCAAAGGGGACAGGACGACTGCATCGTATTGAGGGGAGGATGGATGGGGCCATGTATCGCGAGATCTTGGCCAACAACCTCCTTCCCTCAGTAAGAGCATTGAAGATGGGTCGTGGCTGGGTCTTCCAGCATGACAACGACCCGAAACACACATCCAGGGCAACTAAGGAGTGGCTCCGTAAGAAGCATCTCAAGGTCCTGGAGTGGCCTTTCCAGTCTCCAGACCTGAACCCAATAGAAAATATTTGGAGGGAGCTGAAAGTCCGTATTGCCCAGCGACAGCCCCGAAACGTGAAGGATCTGGAGAAGTTCTGTATGGAGGAGTGGCCGAAAAATCCCTGCTGCAGTGTGTGCAAACCTGGTCAAGAACTACAGGAAACATATGATCTCTGTAATTGCAAACAAAGGTTTCTGTACCAAATATTAAGTTCTGCTTATCTGATGTATCAAATACTTATGTCATGCAATAAAATGCAAATTAATTACTTAAAAATCATGCAATGTGATTTTCTGGATATTTGTTTTAGATTCCGTCTCTCACAGTTGAAGTGTACCTATGATAAAAAATTACAGACCTCTACATGCTTTGTAAGTAGGAAAACCTGCAAAATCGGCAGTGTATCAAATACTTGTTCTCCCCACTGTATATATAAACACAGTGCTGTAACCCAAACAAAGAGAGAGGTGTAAACCTCTAATACAGTTGAAGTCGGAAGTTTACATACACTTAGGTAGGAGTCATTAAAACTTGTTTTTCAACCACTCCACACATTTATTGTTAACAAACTATAGTTTTGGCAAGTCGGTTAGAACATCTACTTTGTGCATGACATAAGTAATTTTTCCAACAATTGTTCACAGACAGATCATTTCACTTATCGTTCACTGTATCACAAATCGAGTGGGTCAGAAGTTTACATACACTAAGTTGACTGTGCCTTAAAACAGCTTGGAAAAATCCAGAAAATGATTTCATGGCTTTCAAAGCTTCTGATAGGCTAATTGACACCAGGCCATCCTCCAAAAGACTTCACCTCACTGTGCGTGCAGATGCACTCACACCCGCCTGCTGCTATTCCTGAGCAAGCTCTGTATTGGTGGGGCCCCGATCCCGCAGCTGAATCAACTTTAGGAGATGGTCCTGGAGCTTGCTGGACTTTCTTGGGCGCCCTGAAGCCTTCTTCACAACAATTGAACCGCTCTTCTTGAAGTTCCTGACGATCCGATAAATGGTTGATTTAGGTGCAATCTTACTGGCAGCAATATTCCTGCCCATGAAGCCCTTTTTGTGCAAAGCAATGATGACGGCATGTGTTTCCTTGCAGGTAACCATGTTTGATAGAGGAAGAACAATGATTCCAAGCACCACCCTCCTTTTGAAGCTTCCAGTCTGTTATTCGAACTCAATCTGCATGACAGAGTGATCTCCAGCCTTGTCCTCGTCAACACTCACACCTGTGTTAACGAGAGAATCACTGACGTGATGTCAGCTGGTCCTTTTGTCATGTACCTACGTTATATAGGTATGCACATCAGCGTTGACATCGGTTTTGCACATCGGCGTTAAACTAGACACTGGCCAATGTCGATGTTGATATTTTTAGCTAATATCGGCCGATTACGATATCTTCACAGATATATTGTGCATCCCGAATTGTGATAGATTCAGCAGTAGTCCTCCAGTAACAGTGTGGTAGATGGTGCAGTAGACCTACAGTAACATTGTGATAGATGATGCAGTAGACCTACAGTAACATTGTGATAGATGATGCAGTAGGACCTACAGTAACAGTGTGATAGATGATGCAGTAGGCCTACAGTAACATCGTGATAGATGATGCAGTAGGCCTATAGTAACATTGTGATAGATGATGCAGTAGGCCTATAGTAACATTGTGATAGATGATGCAGTAGGCCTATAGTAACATTGTGAAAGATGATGCAGTAGGACCTACAGTAACAGTTTGATAGGTGATGCAATAGGCCGACATTAATCGTGTTATAGATGATGCGGTAGGCCTACAGTAACAGTGTTATAGATGATGCAGTAGGCCTACAGTAACAATGTTATAGATGATGCGGTAGGCCTACAGTAACAGTGTTATAGGTGATGCAGTAGGCCTACAGTAACAATGTTATAGATGATGCAGTAGGCCGACAGTAACAGTGTTGTAGATGATGCAGTAGGCCAATAGTGACAGTGTTATAGATGATGCAGTAGGCCGACAGTAACAGTGTTATAGATGGTGCAGTAGACCGACAGTAATCGTGTTATAGATGATGCGGTATGCCTACAGTAACAGTGTTATAGATGATGCAGTAGGTCTACAGTAAGTGTTATAGATGATGCAGTAGGCCTACAGTAACAGTGTTATAGATGATGCAGTAGGCCGACAGTAACAGTCTTATAGATGGTGCAGTAGACCGACAGTAATCGTGTTATAGATGATGCGGTAGGCCTACAGTAACAGTGTTATAGATGATGCGGTAGGCCTACAGTGACAGTGTTATAGATGATGCAGTAGGCCTACAGTGACAGTGTTACAGATGATGCAGTAGGCCTACAGTGACAGTGTTATAGATGATGCAGTAGGCCTACAGTGACAGTGTTATAGATGATGCAGTAGGCCTACAGTAACAGTGTTATAGATTCAGTAGTAGGCCTACAGTAACAGTGTTATAGATTTAGTAGTAGGCCTACAGTGACCATGTTATAGATTCAGTAGTAGGCCTACAGTAACAGTGTTATAGATTCAGTAGTAGGCCTACAGTAACAGTGTTATAGATTCAGTAGTAGGCCTACAGTGACCGTGTTATAGATTCAGTAGTAGGCCTACAGTAACAGTGTTATAGATTCAGTAGTAGGTCTACAGTAACAGTGTTATAGATTCAGTAGTAGGTCTACAGTAACTGTGTTATAGATTCAGTAGTAGGCCTACAGTAACAGTGTTATAGATTCAGTAGTAGGCCTACAGTAACCGTGTTATAGATTCAGTAGTAGGCCTACAGTAACCGTGTTATAGATTCAGTAGTAGGCCTACAGTAACAGTGTTAGATTCAGTAGTAGGCCTACAGTAACCGTGTTATAGATTCAGTAGTAGGCCTACAGTAACCATGCTATAGATTCAGTAGTAGGCCTACAGTAACTGTGTTATAGATTCAGCAGTAGGCCTACAGTAACCATGTTATAGATTCAGTAGTAGGCCTACAGTAACTGTGTTATAGATTCAGTAGTAGGCCTACAGTAATTGTGTTATAGATTCAGCAGTAGGTCTACAGTAACCATGTTATGGATTCAGTAGTAGACCTACAGCAACCGTGTTATTGAGGCTGTGAAGCCTAGCTGCGTTAGTGTACCAGCTTCATTAATCTACTCAGCCCCAGGAGACCAGTCCCAGTGACCTTGCTGCTGCAGTAATATAAAAAGTGTGTTGGAAATGGCTCCCTATATGGAGAATAGCGTGCCATTTGGGATGCTGCCAACAACAGGCTCATATTCATAAGGACCGCTCATGCATTCAGTGTGTAAGCACTCAGTCTCAGTGTGAGTAAGGATCACTATTTCTCATCTTTATATTTTCCTTGACTTCTAAATCAGTAATGTGGCTAAACTCAGGCTACCGTTTGTCATAGCTTATGTCCTGTTGTCTAAACATGACAAAGCAGTGCGTGTGTGTGTGCTTGTGTGTCCGTTTAGGTTGTCATGCTGTTTGACAGACGTAGTGGGTGTATATAGTCTGTGAGCAGAGTTGAAGGGTCAGAAAGCTTGTATGTATTGGGCTACGTCCCAAATGGCACCCTATTCCCAGGCACTACATTTGACACACCCATAGAGGAGGTCTACAATTTTGTTTCTGGGGTCTTGGCTGATTTCTTTTGATTTTCTCATGATGTCAAGCAAAGGAAAATTCTGTGAATATATTGAAGCAACATCTCAAGACATCAGTCAGGAAGTAAAAGCTTGGTCGCAAATGGGTCTTCCAAATGGACAATGACCCCAAGGACACTTCCAAAGTTGTGGCAAAATGGCTTAAGGACAACAAAGTCAAGCTATTGAAGTGGCCATCACAAAGCCCTGACCTCAATCCTATTGTTACGGTGCGTGAATGAGGACCCAAAAGCGAATTAACTTAAACAGAGCTTCTTTAATTACCAAACATAGGTAGGCTCAGACGGACCGGCAGATTCCGACAGGACAAGACAAGGTTACAGCAAACATGACGACAGTCTGGTTCAGGCATGAAACACAACAAACAAGAATCCGACAAGGACAGGAACAAAAACAGAGAGAGATATAGGGGACTAATCAGAGGGAAAAGGGGAACAGGTGGGAGAAGGGGTGACGAGGTAGTCAAGAGGAGACAAGGAACAGCTGGGGGAAAGCGGGGGAGAAAAGGTAACCTAACAACGACCAGCAGAGGGAGACAGGGTGAAGGGAAAGGACAGAGACAAGACACAACATGACAGTACATGACAGTACCCCCCCACTCACCGAGCGCCTCCTGGCGCACTCGAGGAGGAAACCTGGCGGCAACGGAGGAAATCCTCGATCAGCGCACGGTCCAGCACGTCCCGAGAGGGAACCCAACTCCTCTCCTCAGGACCGTACCCCTCCCAATCTACGAGGTACTGGTGACCACGGCCCCGAGGACGCATGTCCAAAATTCTACGGACCCTGTAGATGGGTGCGCCCTCGACAAGGATGGGGGGGGGGGGGGGGGGGAAGACGAGCGGGGGCGCGAAGGACGGGCTTGATGCAGGAGACATGGAAGACCGGGTGGACGCGACGAAGGTATCGCGGGAGAAGAAGTCGAACTGCGACAGGATTAATGACCCGAGAAATACGGAACGGACCAATGAACCGCGGGGTCAACTTGCGAGAAGCCGTCTTAAGGGGAAGGTTCTGAGTGGAGAGCCAAACTCTCTGACCGCGACAATATCTAGGACTCTTAGTTCTACGCTTATTAGCAGCCCTCACAGTCTGCGTCCTATAACGGCAAAGTGCAGACCTGACCCTCTTCCAGGTGCGCTCGCAACGTTGGACAAAAGCCTGAGCGGAGGGGACGCTGGACTCGGCGAACTGAGATGAGAACAGCGGAGGCTGGTACCCGAGGCTACTCTGAAAAGGAGATAGCCCGGTCGCAGACGAAGGAAGCGAGTTGTGGGCGTATTCTGCCCAGGGGAGCTGTTCTGACCAAGACGCAGGGTTGCGAAAAGAAAGACTGCGTAAGATGCGACCAATAGTCTGATTGGCCCGTTCTGCTTGACCGTTAGACTGGGGGTGAAAGCCGGAAGAGAGACTGACGGAAGCCCCAATCAAACGGCAAAACTCCCTCCAAAATTGAGACGTGAATTGCGGACCTCTGTCCGAAACGACGTCTGACGGAAGGCCATGAATTCTGAAAACATTCTCGATGATGATTTGTGCCGTCTCTTTAGCAGAAGGAAGCTTAGCAAGGGGAATGAAATGAGCCGCCTTAGAGAACCTATCGACAACCGTAAGAATAACAGTCTTCCCCGCTGACGAAGGCAGTCCGGTGACAAAATCTAAGGCGATGTGAGACCACGGTCGAGAGGGAATAGGAAGCGGCCTGAGACGGCCGGCAGGAGGAGAGTTACCGGACTTAGTCTGCGCGCAGACCGAACAAGCAGCCACGAAACGACGCGTGTCATGCTCCCGGGTGGGCCACCAAAAACGCTGGCGAATGGAAGCAAGCGTACCCCGAACGCCAGGGTGGCCGGCTAACTTGGCAGAGTGAGCCCACTGAAGAACGGCCAGACGAGTAGGAACGGGAACGAAAAGAAGGTTCCTAGGACAAGCGCGCGGCGACGGAGTGTGAGTGAGCGCTTGTTTTACCTGCCTCTCAATTCCCCAGACAGTCAACCCGACAACACGCCCCTCAGGGAGAATCCCCTCGGGGTCAGTGGAGGCTACTGAAGAACTGAAGAGACGAGACAAAGCATCAGGCTTGGTGTTCTTAGAGCCCGGACGATAAGAAATCACGAACTCGAAACGAGCGAAAAACAGCGCCCAACGCGCCTGACGCGCATTAAGTCGTTTGGCAGAACGGATGTACTCAAGGTTCCTATGGTCAGTCCAAACGACAAAAGGAACGGTCGCCCCCTCCAACCACTGTCGCCATTCGCCTAGGGCTAACCGGATGGCGAGCAGTTCGCGGTTACCCACATCATAGTTACGTTCCGACGGCGACAGGCGATGAGAAAAATACGCGCATGGGTGGACCTTGTCGTCAGAGAGGGAGCGCTGAGAAAGAATGGCTCCCACGCCCACCTCTGACGCGTCAACCTCGACAACGAACTGTCTAGAGACGTCAGGTGTAACAAGGATAGGAGCGGATGTAAAACGATTCTTGAGGAGATCAAAAGCTCCCTGGGCGGAAACGGACCACTTAAAGCACGTCTTGACAGAAGTAAGGGCTGTGAGAGGAGCTGCCACCTGACCGAAATTACGGATGAAACGACGATAGAAGTTCGCGAAGCCGAGAAAGCGCTGCAGCTCGACGCGTGACTTAGGGACGGGCCAATCAATGACAGCTTGGACCTTAGCGGGATCCATCTTAATGCCTTCAGCGGAAATAACAGAACCGAGAAATGTGACGGAGGAGGCATGAAAAGTGCACTTCTCAGCCTTCACAAAAAGACAATTCTCTAAAAGGCGCTGGAGGACACGTCGAACGTGCTGAACATGAATCTGGAGTGACGGTGAAAAAATCAGGATATCGTCAAGGTAAACGAAAACAAAGATGTTCAGCATGTCTCTCAGGACATCATTGACTAATGCCTGAAAGACAGCTGGAGCGTTAGCGAGGCCGAAAGGAAGGACCCGGTATTCAAAGTGCCCTAACGGAGTGTTAAACGCCGTCTTCCACTCGTCCCCCTCCCTGATGCGCACGAGATGGTAAGCGTTACGAAGGTCCAACTTAGTGAAAAACCTGGCTCCCTGCAGGATCTCGAAGGCTGAAGACATAAGAGGAAGCGGATAACGATTCTTCACTGTTATGTCATTCAGCCCTCGATAATCTATGCAGGGGCGCAGAGACCCGTCCTTCTTCTTGACAAAAAAAAACCCCGCTCCGGCGGGAGAGGAGGAGGGGACTATGGTACCGGCGTCAAGAGCTACAGACAAATAATCTTCGAGAGCCTTACGTTCGGGAGCCGACAGAGAGTATAGTCTACCCCGGGGGGGGGTGGTTCCCGGAAGGAGATCAATACTACAATCATACGACCGGTGTGGAGGAAGAGAGGTGGCCCTGGACCGACTGAACACCGTGCGCAGATCGTGATATTCCTCCGGCACCCCTGTCAAATCACCAGGCTCCTCCTGTGAAGAAGAGACAGAGGAAACAGGAGGGATAGCAGACATTAAACATTTCACATGACAAGAGACGTTCCAGGAGAGGATAGAATTACTAGACCAATTAATGGAAGGATTATGACAAACTAGCCAGGGATGGCCCAAAACAACAGGTGTAAAAGGTGAACGAAAAATTAAAAAAGAAATGGTTTCACTATGATTACCAGAAACAGTGAGGGTTAAAGGTAGCGTCTCACGCTGAATCCTGGGGAGAGGACTACCATCCAGGGCGAACAAGGCCGTGGGCTCCTTTAACTGTCTGAGAGGAATGTCATGTTCCCGAGCCCAGGTCTCGTCCATAAAACAGCCCTCCGCCCCAGAGTCTATTAAGGCACTGCAGGAAGCTGACGAGCCGGTCCAGCGTAGATGGACCGACAAGGTAGTGCAGGATCTTGAAGGAGAGACAGGAGTAGTAGCGCTCACCAGTAGCCCTCCGCTTACTGACGAGCTCTGGCCTTTTACTGGACATGAAGTGACAAAATGACCAGCGGAACCGCAATAGAGACAGAGGCGGTTGGTGATTCTCCGTTCCCTCTCCTTAGTCGAGATGCGGATACCTCCCAGCTGCATGGGCTCAGCACCCGAGCCGGCAGAGGAAGATGGTAGTGATGCGGAGAGGGGAGCGACGGAGAGCGCGAGCTCCTTTCCACGAGCTCGGTGACGAAGATCAACCCGTCGCTCAATGCGAATAGCGAGTTCAATCAAGGAATCCACGCTGGAAGGAACCTCCCGGGAGAGAATCTCATCCTTTACCTCTGCGCGGAGACCCTCCAGAAGACGAGCGAGCAAGGCCGGCTCGTTCCAGCCACTGGAGACAGCAAGAGTGCGAAACTCAATAGAGTAGTCTGTTATGGATCGATTGCCTTGACATAGGGAAGACAGGGCCCTGGAAGCCTCCTCCCCAAAAACAGATCGATCAAAAACCCGTATCATCTCCTCCTTAAAGTCCTGATACTGGTTAGTACACTCAGCCCTTGCCTCCCAGATTGCCGTGCCCCACTCACGAGCCCGTCCAATAAGGAGAGATATGACGTAGGCGACACGAGCAGTGCTCCTGGAGTAAGTGTTGGGCTGGAGAGAAAACACAATATCACACTGGGTGAGGAACGAGCGGCATTCAGTGGGCTCCCCAGAGTAACACGGCGGGTTATTGATTCTGGGCTCCGGAGATTCGAAAGCCCTGGAAGTGGCCGGTGGATCGAGGCGGAGATGGTGAACCTGTTCTGTGAGGTTGGAGACTTGGGTGGCCAGGGTCTCAACGGCATGTCGAGCAGCAGACACTTCCTGCTCGTGTCTGCCTAGCATCGCTCCCTGGATCCCGACGGCTGAGTGGAGAGGATCCGAAGTCGCTGGGTCCATTCTTGGTCGGATTCTTCTGTTACGGTGCGTGAATGAGGACCCAAAAGCGAATTAACTTAAACAGAGCTTCTTTAATTACCAAACATAGGTAGGCTCAGACGGACCGGCAGATTCCGACAGGACAAGACAAGGTTACAGCAAACATGACGACAGTCTGGTTCAGGCATGAAACACAACAAACAAGAATCCGACAAGGACAGGAACAAAAACAGAGAGAGATATAGGGGACTAATCAGAGGGAAAAGGGGAACAGGTGGGAGAAGGGGTGACGAGGTAGTCAAGAGGAGACAAGGAACAGCTGGGGGAAAGCGGGGGAGAAAAGGTAACCTAACAACGACCAGCAGAGGGAGACAGGGTGAAGGGAAAGGACAGAGACAAGACACAACATGACAGTACATGACACCTATAGAAAATATGAACTGAAAAAGTGTGTGCAAGCAAGGAGGTCTACAAACCTGACTCAGTTACACCAGCTCTGTCAGGAGGAATGGGCCAACATTCACCCAACTTATTGTGGGAAGTTTGTGGAAGGCTACCCGAAACGTTTGACCCAAGTTAAACAAATTAAAGGCAATGCTACCAAATACTAATTGAGCGTATGTAAACTTCTGACCCACTGGGAATGTGATGAAAGAAATAAAAGCTGAAATAAATATTCTCTCTACTATTATTCTGACATTTCACATTCTTAAAATAAAGTGGGGATCCTAACTGACCTAAGACAGGGAATTTTTACTACATTTTTACTAAATACTAAATGTATTTTGCTAAGGTGTATGTAAACTTCCGACTTCAACTGTAAGTGAAAGAAATTGGTTATGAATATGTTTCAACAAAATAACATTTGGTCAGTTTGGTGTGTGTGTAACCTTTATTTAACTTGGACAAGTCAGTTAAGAAAAAATGTATTATTTACAATTACAGCCTACCCAGGCCAAACCCGGACGACGCTGGGCCAATTGTGCGCCGCCCTATGGGACTCCCAATCACGGCCGAATGTGATACAGCCTGGATTCGAACCAGGGACTGTAGTGATGCCTCTTGCACTGAGATGCAGTGCCTTAGACTGCTGCGTCCATGTGTGTGTGTTAGCTATTTAACTGTACTAGAATGCCGTTAAAATTTTAAATATCGGTTATTGTTATCGAATTTTTTGGCATGGAAAATATTGGGATATCGGTATCGGCCAAAAATGTCATATCGGTGCATCACTAATCACAATGTTACTGTAGGCCTACTGCTGAATCTATAACACTCTTACTGTAGGCCTACTGCATCATCTATCAGTAGCAGCCTCTGATCCATCCATCACACTGTTACCATCTTCCAGCCAGCCATCCACACTGTAAAACAGATGTGTGATATGAGGTATGGCAACATGCCAGATGCCACCCAGAGACACCACCAGCCAGGCAGAATGGGGATCTGCAGTAGCTGACCAGAATGTAGAAGGACTAGTTCTCTGACCATGTCAGTAATACCCAGACTATGGAAATGTCAATGTGCTGTGTACTGGTCCCTGATCTTAGCATTATTGGGTTTCAGAAAAGCACTTTATGGACATATTTACAGAGCTGCTGGGACAAACTACAGGTGAAGATCAACACAGGTTTTTTTTTTATTTAACTTGGTCCCAATGTCATTCTGCTCCCCCTGTGGTCATCCCCTCCACAGTCTTTACTCTGCCTCCAACCCAATGGACATGTATTTATTCATCACTGCTACAGTTGTTGTGATGTATATGGTGCTATTTCTATTTCTTTTGTTGTTTTTATTACCATTGTCATTATTTATTTAACTTAATCCTGCATGTTGGAGCTCGGAGACTAAGATATTCACTGTACTCTGCAATCACACCTGCAACCCTGTACATTATTAAACACTCTGAATCTGAATGTTGCTAAGTGAAAAAAACAACAGATTTATCTCACCCTTCATTAAACAACTGAATTCTTGGGTCGTATTCACTAGAAAGCAAACGGAAGAAAACGGACCTGAACTTTTCCAATAAGAAACTATATTTTCATTTGCAAAACTTTTCCCATTGTGAAACGCTGTGCACTAATGAATACAACCCTGCTGAATTAAACCCACCTGGAGGAGAGACTTCATTCATTATGACATGTTATCTTAAGTACAGCTTTCATCAGACTGGCTTCTATAGAGAAGATAAATGAGCTAACCAGGCTTAATGAGCTAAGATGAGGGACGGTGGCACCGTGGGTCAGGATACTGCCTTATAGCATCACAACACCGTGTTATAGCATCTGTCTGATAGGAGGTTCATTATTCTACTCCACGGGTCGGTCTACAGTTGATGTGTCCGAACGGATGGATGATGTTGATCTGTCAAAGGTTTAGCACTTTCATACCCAGAAGTGGTGTTCCATCATCTGGCTTGCGTCCCAAATGGCACCCTATTCTCTATATACAGTAGAGCACTATATAGGGAATAGGGTGCCATTTGGTACGGAGCCCTGGTCTACATCGATGGATGGCCAACTCAAGTCGTCAGTCATATAGCCTAGTTATTCATACCGCTAGCTACAGTAGATGCAAAATGTCAGTCCCTATGTTCAGAATGCATGTACACATAAAGATGAATCTCCATGGCACGGTTTATACAAGGTTTTTACAGGGCCTCATATGATGGATCACTATGGTCGAGTTCCTTCCAAACTACATTGCAGACGCATGCCAGATCTTACAACGCCTGGATAGATACAGTATTTTCAACATAACAGCTAACCACATCATATGATATCGCCATCTGATGCCCGACTGCATAGTCGATGATGACGACGTAGCACGCAACCATTGGTTGATGCAATGCAGCGCCTGCACATCTAGTTGGGCAGGAAGTTAACCTAAATCTCTCTTTTCCTTCTACTCCACCTCCTCCACATCTTCCTACTCCTCCTTTCATCCACTCATCATTGTCAACCTGATCCTACTTGACTCTTCTCTCTGTCTCTCCACGTCTCTCTCTCCATTGTTCTGTAATCAGACTGGTCTCTGTTCAGAGCCCTGACCCTCTGAATCATGAATTCATACACACAGGAGAGACACGATTAGCATTATATTAGCATTATGTTAAAATGTTCCCTCCATCCCACTGTCTCTCTCTGATTGAGACCGTGCTGCTACGGTATGTGTTCATCCAACCTCAAGGGAAGTATGGGGATATGAATCACAGACAGATACAGCGTCCCAAATAGCACCCTATTCTCTTTATAATACCCTGGTCAGAAGTAGCCCACTGTATAAAGAACAGGGTTCCATTTGGAATGCCTACTACGTTTCTACTCTGGCCTGCTTGTGTCTGTTTTCCATTACAGCAGTCACCTTTGTAGATTCCATTTTTTGCTGTTTAACAATCCCTAAATGAGTGTTATACCATTAATTCTAGTTCTCATGCACTGTAGTTTGTCCTGCCTGATGAGAGACGTGTTAATGGAACCATTAGTTAGAGGAGAGGAGACATTACTCAGAAATAAATAGAATGTTCTCTGATACAGAATTGTTTATCATCATACGGCGCCAGGTAGCCTAGTGGTTAGAGCGTTGGACTAGTAACCAATAGGTTGCAAGATCGAATCCCTGAGCTGACATGGTAAAAATCTGTCGTTCTGCCCCTGAACAAGGCAGTTAACCCACTGTTCCCCGGTAGGCCGTCATTGTAAATAAGAATTTGTTCTTAACTGACTTTCCTAGTTAAATAAAGTTTTTAATTTTTTTTTAAATAACACACTGTTTCATCATACAGGGGCACATTAAAAATACACTTCCTGACATGCAGCACTAAAAACCATCAAATGAAACACAGTATGCTTCCCACATGTCACTCTATTACTATAATGCGCTATGTTTGACCATAGGGCTCTGGTCAAACGTAGTGCACTATATATGAAATAGGATGCCATTTGAGACTCAACTACAATTTCCACTTCCACAAGGAGTTGATGGATAATGGTTAATAAAGACAGATTTTCCATCCAACACATCTCTATACAAATGAAAGCTATCATATGAAACAACTATAGCTTATTAGGACTGATATTTCACCATTTACCCAGATATATTAGACAGGAAGCCTAAGAGGCCAACTGGGAACTATTAGTGAAATATGATGATTGAATGGACTGGTTCCATCTTCATACCAGCAATGGCTACCATACTATAGCTAACATTATGCTTGTGGCATCAGCCACAGTTAGGATTTACTGTTGCTACTAGCCTTCACTAGCAAATGTCCATCTAAAGTTATATATACACACTTCTATGTCAAATCAATCAATCAAATGTATTTTATAAAGCCCTTTTTACATCGGCATCTCTTGAAGATATTACGTTACTGTACTACAGAGGAATCTTCCCCATTGAAAATAATCACCATCTATTGAAGATATTACGTTACTGTACTACAGAGGAATCTTCCCCATTGAAAATAATCACCATCTATTGAAGATATTACGTTACTGTACTACAGAGGAATCTTCCCCATTGAAAATAATCACCATCTATTGAAGATATTACGTTACTGTACTACAGAGGAATCTTCCCCATTGAAAATAATCACCATTGATTTAGTCTCAATTTCACACTAAGTGTTCAAGTTCAACTCCACTAAGCTGAAGCCTGTTGACAGATTGATCAATCTCCTGTAAACATTCATAACATGTCTCCAATCTGAGCTGCTGCCATCCCTGGGGTCCATGTGGTCATGATAATGGATTGTATTGTGGCAGTATTGTGGAAGACCTATGCTCACCACAGAGCAAAAGGGTGAAGTAAGTCTGTGAACACCATGGCATGAGTCTGCATCTGATTCAGAGAGGCTGTAGAGATGTGTCAATGTGCTGGGGCTAGCTGGTGTACTTCTGGTTCCCCTGGTGATGACAGAGCATACAGGTGGAATGGGTCTAGCAGCCAGACCACAGCAGCACACATCTCTTCCCCGCACCTACAGACAAACAGACACACTCACAAACAGACAGACAGACACACCCCACTGGGCACAAACGTCAGTTTAACATCTAGTTTTGATTTACATTTGGTTGAGTTGTCAACTAATGTGAATTCAATGTGAAATCAACAACACATGTCACAGTGTCATTGGATTTAGGTTAGAAAAGGGAGTGAAAAAAATATCAAATGCCCTTTCATTGATGACTTTCTGCAAATTCAAATTCAATCAGAATTCCAGGTTGATTCAACATCATCACTTAGATTTTTGGGGTTGAAATTATGTGAAAATGTCAATTCAACCAGTTTTTGCCCAGTGGGACACCTTCTGTGGTCCTATCCACCACCTCAGACCTGGGCACCATGATGACCCTCCTGTATCTGATCTGTGTGATTCTAAATATTGTAAATGGGTCATGCTATGTTAGTTGTCATCTTCAGATGATGAAGTGTAGCCTAACAAGCACAAACTCAACTGAGGAAACAGTGTCACTCTCCATAAGAGAGTTCAGAGTAATGCCTCAATCCCTAATGAGAATGAACATAATCTCTAATAACACCCTATCTGTAATTTCTAGTTACAGGGTCTCTAGACTACAATATCAGACCTGTACAGAACAGAACACACGCAGCCAGTCATCGAATCACCCGCTGAGACCCTTACCCTTTACTATGGCGCTACAATGTAGCGCTCTGTGCGTGTTGGGGATGTTGTGTTACATGTGCGAGATGCTATGGCTGAAATAGCCTATATTTCCTTACCAGGTTGAGCACAGTCTCCACGATATCTCTGTTGCTAACCTCCCCCACCTGGATCAATCCGATCAGAACCGCGAATTTCATCTTGATATTCCGGATGGGAACCTGCGGGTTGATCATCCCGGCCGGTAGAACCATAGAGCCCGAGCCAGATACCATTATTTCCCCGGTACCAGAGGCCCCCGGCTGCCCATGACCCGCTGGGATTTGTCGGTCAGAAAGCGACAAAGCACCCGGCATCTTCACCGCCGGCCTCTCGCTTGTCATGTCCTTTCAACAAGATCGATGTCACCTGTTTTAATCGCTGTTCAACTGCATCAATTGAACAGGAGAAAAAAATGGATATTCTGGAACAGCCTGGCGAAAAAGAAACCCCTCTACCGGTTACATCCACTCTCTCTGCCGTGCGCGAATAGGAACTGCAATCTGGTAATAATTTATTGAGGGTAGAACGAGCCGTGTCCTTCCCATCACGCAGACGTCTTCTGGTAATCTGGACAGAGTGAACCTGAACAGCGCGGCAGCCGCTGCAGGGTCTCTAGGCTACCGCTCTGCCGCTCTCCGTCATGTTGCCGCCCCCTGCCTGCGGCAAGAAGCGCATCACGCCTGCCTGCAGACAAACTAAAGTAAGAGAACCACTCTAAAAAAACCTTGAACTGAAGAATTGGTGAATGGGTTGTAACCTTAGGAAAGAATACTTTAAAGGGATTCAACAAAGCCTTTACAGTTGAATTGGTTGTGAATCAGTCCATCTTTGTGGTTTTATTGCTATCTATGCTGAATGTATCAAAGCAGTAGCCAAGTAGTCAATAGAAGGGAGGAAAAGGTTACTCAAAAGCTTTATAGGGTTTTAGTGAAAGAGCCAGTTACACAATAGAGAAAGCACCTTATTAAAGCTTAGATTGTGAAAACTTGGTTGGCAGTTTGAAGAATTGTTTTATTACAGGTAGCCTAAATACAAGTGGCACGCTATTCCCATTATAGTGCACTATAGGGCTCTGGTCAAAAGTGCACTATAAAGGGAATAGAGTACCGTTTGGGACTCATCCCCTGAGTTATATGAGTGCTACAATGGGAGGACACTACTCTACTCACTACTCTAACATGTCCTTTACTTCCAGACAGCTTCACTGTGGTAGATGAATCATTCTATTGAACAATTTAACCATCACTGGACCAAATGTTGGAAGTGAAAAAAGACTCAATTACTGTACCTTTTCTGTTTTAATTTAAATCTATTTAATTTAAATCGTTATTGAATCTAAACTGTGTGGGGAAACAAATCTCTTTTTAATTGCAGCTCAAGACAATAAATAATTAAAATTAATCAAACCGTATTCCACACACACACACACGCACACACACGCACGCGCACACGTCAGGATAAGGCTGTCTACTTGTCTTTTATTTAATTATGTAAATAGGACTCCTGGTGTATCTTCAGCACGTTGAACAGTCTGTAGATGTGGAAGTGACCTTGAAGAGTCATCCTGCAGAACCATAGAAGAATAGACTGAACAGAAAGAACAGGTTTTGGGGAAGTTATTAAATATATGTCCCCAATGGCACCCAATTCCCTATATAGTGCACTTCTTTGGACCAGGGCCCATAGGGCTGTGGTCAAAAGTAGTGTACTATGTAGGGAATAGGGGCCACTTGAGATGGGACCCTGGTCAAAGTAATGCACTATATAGGGAATAGTATGCCAATTGGGATGCTAAATAAATCTAACCTTCAGCATATCTTCTGTTTGATTAACCTGTACTGTTCAGAAGTCAGATGTCGCCATCCAGTGGATAAAGAAATACATCATTTCTGTGAAGATGGGAGGTAACTATACAGAACAAAAATATAAACGCAGTGTTGGGCCCATGTTTCATGAGCTGAAATAAAATCTCCCATAAATGTTCTCATAAGCACAAAAAGCTTATTTCTCTCAAACCCTGTTAGTGAGCATTTCTCCTTGTGCCAAGATAATCCATCCACCTGACAGGTGTGACATATCAATACGCTGATTAAAAGGCATGATAATCACACAGGTGCACCTTATGCTGGGGACAATAAAAGGCCACACTAAAATGTGCAGTTTTGTCACACAACACAATGCCACAGATGTCTCAAGTTTTGAAGGGGTGTGCAATTGGCATGCTGACTGCAGGAATATACACCAGAGCTGTTGCCAGAGAATTTAATGTTAATTTCTTTTTAGAGAATTTGGCAGTAAGTTCAACCGGCCTCACAACCGCAGGCCACGTGTATGGCGTGGTTTGCTTATGTCAACGTTGTGAACAGAGTGCCTGCCCCGTGGTAGCAGTGAGGTTATGGTATGGACATTCATAAACTACGGACAACAAACCCAATTGAGTTTTATCGATGACAATTTGAATGCACTAAAATACAGTGACGAGATCCTGAGGCCCATTGTGTGGCCCATTTTCTTTTTAAGGTATCTGTGACCAACAGTCATGGGGAATCCATAGATAAGGGCAAAATTCATTTATTTCAATTGACTGATTTCCTCATATGAACTGTAACTCAGTAAAATCCCAAATCAACCGCTAGAACAGGGGAGTCAAACTTCATTCCATGGAGGGCTGTGTCTGCGGGTTTTTGGTTTTTCCTTTCAATTAAAACCTAGACAACCAGGTGAGGGGAGTTCCTTACTAATCAGTGACCTTAATTCATCAATCAAGTACAAGGGAGGAGCGAAACCCGCAGACACTCAACCCTCTGTGGAATGAGTTTGACACGTGTGCCCTAGAACCTATGCCCTATGTACTTGATTGGTGTATGCAGTAGCCTATCAGAGTCCTAGTTGGAGCTATTACCATATTTCTCCAGCTGTAAAATCCTTTCATATCGCCACAAGTTCATACGGCATAGGGATCAATTTGCGATAAGCAATCTTTTGTGATCCCTCCATCATGAATCTGATTATTTAAATGAAAAGGTATTCCATATGTATGAAACACAAAATACAGATGAACATCAACTCTGAGTTGATCGTTCAACAGGCTGACTGCAGGTTGTAATACACAGTATGATCACCAGGGAGCAACAACATCCTGTAAATAATAAATTGGTGGGCGCTTAAATTTGTCCGACTTCACACATGTACAAGTGTGTATTAATACATGTGGGAATTGTAAATGTGTTTTTTTGCATAGCCTAACTCCCCTTGAGACACACTTGGAGAGTGGGGTCATGCCAGGGTCTGCCATTTTCAACGGCGACCCTGGGGAAAATAGGGGTAAGTGCCTTGCTCAAGGGCACATCAACAGATTCTTCTGCCACCCTCAAAAAAACTCTTGGTGCTATTCAAAGGAAATATTTCAAGTTCGGTATCACTCTATTCTCTTCCTGATTCCATTCCACTTATCATGACACAAGGCAAGACCCAGATGCAGACACAGGAGGCAGATGGTTGGAGTCTTACAATGTTTAATAATCCAAAGTGGTAGGCAAGAGAATGGTCAGGCAGGCGGGTACAAAGTCCAGAAACAGGCAAGGGTCAAAACCGGGAGAACTAGAAAAAGGAGAATAGCAAAAAGCAGGAGAACGGGAAAAACGCTGGTTGACTTGGAAACATACAAGACGAACTGGCACGGAGAGACAGGAACACAGGGGAAAATAAGCGACACCTGGAGGGGGTGGAGACAATCACAGGGACAGGTGAAACAGATCAGGGCGTGACACTGCTATGTGTTCCCACACCTCCCCTGGTCATTGTGTTCTTGACAGAAATAAGGACTCCAATTCTGTCCTGTATGTGTAGCACGTGACTCTGGACACCAACCCACTGCCTAGCCTGCTGCTATTAGGAGACCAGTGTTATAACTATTCTATGGCTAATATAGCTCTAACTTGCCCATGTCTAACTAAGAGTGTATGGGAGTTTATGGGAAATTTAGCCAGGACACCAGGGTTAACTCTTACGATAAGTGCCATGGATCTTTAGTGACCACAGAGAGTCAGAGCACCTGTTTAACGTCCCATCCAAAAGACAGCACCCTACACAGGGCAATGTTCCCAATCACATTGCCTGGCCCCGCAACACAACTTCCAGCAGCATCTGGTCTCCCATCCATGGACCGACCAGGATCAACCCTGCTTAGCTTCAGAGTGAAGCCAGCACTGGGATGCAGGGTGGTATAGAGTAAAGGCATATAATGCCTCCCGAATGGCACCCTATTCCCTATATAGTACACAGCTTTAAACCAGGGCTTTGGTCAAAAGTAGTGCACTATGTAGGGAATAGGGTGCCATTTGGGACGTGAAGTAGAGAACACACCACGTGAGGTGAGGTGTTGACTAGCGGAACATACAACATACAAATAAACAAACTGCAAATGGAGTGAAGAGAGAGCGACTTTCAATTAAGCAAATTCCCTTAGAGCAATTAAGTTTCTACTCTAATCCATTCTAATTGAATTTGTCTGTGTAAAAATAGGCAATATAAACATTTTATGTTTTTTTACATTGTTTAATTAAAAAATCTTGTCTCTGGAACTAAACTGAAGCTCAGTCCAGCCAGCTCTCAACAGCAGGTCTGGAGATCAAACCTGAGTCACATGGGCTCCTTCCCAAATGGCACCCTATTCCCTATATAGAGCACTACGTTTGACCAGAACCCCATGGAGGTTCTGGTAAAAAGTGGTGCAATATATAGGAAACAGGGTGCCATTTAGGACGCAGACATGTTTTCAACCTTAAACAATAAGGTCATATAGAATAACATTACACCCATTCAGAAACACACAGCACTGTTGAAGCCCAGTAAAACCAGTTTACAGATTAGTACCAAATGAATTATAATAACTATGACACAATGCAGGTTGTAGCATTAAGCCTTTCAATTATACAGTATATACAGCTAGTATACTTGTATGTATGTTTTCACACACACATATATATATATACAGACACATGCGTGCACATACAGCATATCTAACATAAAGCATGACATTTTACATTAATAAAATAATATACAGCTTTCCAGAAGCTTTAAATAGCTTAAATGTCCTAGACATAACTAATACTGAATACTAATGGACATTGGATGGATCATTCTGTTCCCCTTTCGGTCATAATAATACAAATAATAATAATAATAATAATACATGTCATAATAACATCATAATAACGTCTTAATAACATCCAGCACCTAAGGAGATCATGTTGTGTCATTGTGTAGACAGTCCAGAAAGCTCCATACTCTCTTTAGTCCCTGTGTTCTGGCATCACATTTCAAGACAGACCAACATGAACGTTGGCTGCACACACCTGCCGGGGGTCGACAAACGCCGACGATTCAACATGTAGAATCGTCGGGAAATAAATAGAAAATGATGATCGATGTTCGGTGGTCAGAGGCGAAAGGGCGGCCATCCGCTGGTTTAGTGCTTCAGCTTTGCCTATTGGCTTCAGGACTCTATGAATATATACTCCGCCTCTCAGTCCTCCTCTAGCACCTACTGGAGCTCCAGACATCATTCGGTCTAGTGTAACAGACATCACTGTGCTTCCTCGGTATAGCTTCTCACTCACATATCCTTACTGGTCCTTGATCTTGCATCCTCTGTCTAGCAAACACAGGTGACTAGCATCTTGGCAACGTCTTAGCCAACTATGCTACCGAAAAGTTAGCAGTTCGATAGTGATGGTGGAGACATTTCAGGCTGGGGAGTGAGGTTACAAATCCAACTTGGTTACACTAGCTCTAGGCCAGACCAGGTTGGGTCTAGTTCCCTCCTGGTATGTGTGGGTCTAGCTCTATGGATGGAAGACTCTAGTGTCAGATCTTGGTCTCTGGCCCCTCTGTGCTGATTGGTTGGAAGGAGTTGCGAATGCGAGCTGCTTCAGCAGCACAGAGGTGACCAAAGGCCTTGTTGTACCACTCTGGACTCCGCCCTCTGGAACAACAACAACACCATGGTCAGGTTCAAACACAACAACAACACAGTCAGATTCACACACATGGAAATTAACTTACTATTTATACAGTATATGCTAAGGTATGTTATGTGTGGACTCACTTGAAGTCCACCCTGCAGATGTGAGTGAGTCTGGACTTCCCAGAGCCGCAGGGTTCTAGAAGGTAGTTAGACTCTAGAACCACGGCCCTCACCCCACCGACCCGGGGACAGTCCTCATGTTCTACAGACACACACACCAATGCACACGTCCCCTTGGGAAGGTCAGTCCTCCATGACCTACAGAGAGACAGAGAAAGACAGACAAAGTCAGCTTCATTCAGCACAGTTAGAACCGACAGGGCTTTAGGTTGATGTGAGCTCTACAGGAACAACAAACTGAGTTGAATTGAAATGTAAATGTCAAAATTCTAAGTACAAACACGCAGACACACACACTCACCGTAGGACCAGGAAGTCTCTGCTGGGGTGTGGTGGCATGCGGTTGAGGACGTAGTGGAACACCTCAGCGTGTCTGTCCAGAGTCTCAGCTACCTTCCACTGCAGCAGGTCCACGTCCCACAGGTGGCGCTCTCGCAGCACGCGGTTCAACACCACCGAGGGAGGGGCCTCCACCTCTACCGCCACACGCCACCGCCGCAAAGGGTTCCCATCACCAACCTTCTTACAGTAGAGCTCAGTGTTGTCTGAGCTGGTGCAGGACACCCAGCCCTTAGCCTTCTCTCTGGCCTCCTTCAGGAGCTCCTGCAGCCTGCTCTCTACGTAGCTCTGGTACAGGTTCTGCGGTCTGGTCTCTGAGTGTGTCTGGCAGGGTCTGGCCTCTGTCTGGTAGGACGCATCGTCCTCCTCCTGCTGTCTACAGAGCTCCTCTAAGGTGGGAGCGTGAAGGTCCGCCTCCGCGTACGAGTTCCTGGACTGAGTCACCATCTCGTGAGGAATCTGATTGGTCGGAGAAGAAAGATCCATCAGAGATCAGGTCGCTATGGATAAAAGCGTCTTCTAAATGACAAAACATGTTTTTAAATGGTTCGATAACACATAAAAGGCTGAAGGTATAATGCTTTATATCTTACCTGTCAGCAGGTATGAGCCTTTATAATGTTTTATAATGAGGCTTAGAACATTTTATGACATCCAATGTATCTAAGGCATCTTAGTAACATTGTTGATTATTAATGAAGTATTCTATTCAGGTCTAAACCTCAAACAGTCGGTTGCACTCTATGATCATGTGGGCGAGTCCCTGCGTCGCGGAAAGGTTCTCATTCAGGTCCTTCTGGTCGGGCCGGCCTGTCGTGTACTTCCTCTGCATGGCCCTGAGGATCATGGGTAACAGTTATTAACACAGCAAAGGATCATGGGTAATGAGACAATTATGAACACAGCAGCAAGAGTCAATCAGCCGAGGTGCTCAATGAACACATTTACCTCCTCCCTCACTCCCACTGAATACAGCTAGTTAACCTCCCTCCCAGCCCACTAGATAAACAGAGTCCCCCATGCAGCCGAGACACCCACTAACCATTTCTCTCCTGTCCTCCCTCCTTCACTGCCTTTCTAACCCTCTCTCTCCTAACCCTCTCTGTCTCTCCTAACCCTCTTGCTCATGTCCTCCCTCTCTCCTTGCCTTCCTAACCCTCTCTCTCTTCTAACCCGCTCTCTCCTATCCTCCTTCCTTCACTGCCTTCCTAACCCTCTCTCCCTCCTCTCCCTGCCATCCTCTCCCTCTCTCCCTCCTCTCCCTGCCTTCCTCTCCCTCTCTCCCTCATCTCCCTGCCATCCTCTCCCTCTCTCCCTCCTCTCCCTGCCATCCTCTCCCTCTCTCCCTCCTCTCCCTGCCATCCTCTCCCTCTCTCCCTCCTCTCCCTGCCATCCTCTCCCTCTCTCCCTCCTCTCCCTGCCATCCTCTCCCTCTCTCCTCTCCCTGTCTTCCTAACCCTCTCTCCCTCCTCTCCATGCCATCCTCTCCCTGCCATCCTCTCCCTCTCTCCCTGCCATCCTCTCCCTCTCTCCCTCCTCTCCCTGCCATCCTCTCCCTCTCTCCCTCCTCTCCCACTCTCCCTCCTCTCCATGCCATCCTCTCCCTCTCTCCCTCCTCTCCCTCCTCTCCCTGCCATCCTCTCCCTCTCTCCATCCTCTCCCTGCCACCCTCTCCCTCTCTCATCCTCTCCCTCTCTCCCTCCTCTCCCTGTCATCCTCTCCCTCTCTCCCTCCTCTCCCTGCCATCCTCTCTCTCTCTCCTCTCCCTCCTCTCCCTGCCATCCTCTCCCTCTCTCCCTCCTCTCCCTGCCATCCTCTCCCTCTCATCCTCTCCCTCTCTCCCTCCTCTCCCTGCCATCCTCTCCCTCATCTCCCTGCCATCCTCTCCCTCTCTCCATCCTCTCTCTCCTCTCCCTCCCTCCTCTCCCTGCCATCCTCTCCCTCTCTCCATCCTCTCTCTCCTCTCCCTCCTCTCCCTGCCATCCTCTCCCTCTCTCCATCCTCTCTCTCCTCTCCCTCCTCTCCCTGCCATCCTCTCCCTCTCTCCATCCTCTCTCTCCTCTCCCTCCTCTCCCTCCTCTCCCTGCCATCCTCTCCCTCTCTCCATCCTCTCTCTCCTCTCCCTCCTCTCCCTTCTCTCCCTGCCATCCTCTCCCTCTCTCCATCCTCTCTCTCCTCTCCCTCCTCTCCCTTCTCTCCCTGCCATCCTCTCCCTCTCTCCATCCTCTCCCTCCTCTCCTCTCCCTCCTCTCCCTGCCATCCTCTCCCTCTCTCCATCCTCTCTCTCCTCTCCCTCCTCTCCCTCCTCTCCCTGCCATCCTCTCCCTCTCTCCATCCTCTCTCTCCTCTCCCTCCTCTCCCTTCTCTCCCTGCCATCCTCTCCCTCTCTCCATCCTCTCTATCCTCTCCCTCCTCTCTGTCATCTCAACATCTCTCTCTGCATGCTGCCCCTTTGATCCTGTAATCCTTAAAGAATCACTTCCACCAGTTAGTTAAATGAGAGGTTTCTGTTTGTACACAGCGTGATGTCATAAAACACAGTGTTTTAAAGAGTACCCTGGAGCTCCAGAACCTTCTTAATAAAAACCGCCCAGAACCAGATAGCCAGTCTACTGTAGCTGAACCCCTGATGCCCAAACCAGACTCCCACCTAGTTAACATCAGTCTTAACAGAGACCTAATTAGGAGGACATCATCACTGGGGAGTCTAATAGGAGGGCATACTGTATATAGGAAATACTAGACCAAGTGGGATGTAGTTATATTAGTGCATTATAGACACTGCTGAAGTAACAGTCCAGGGATCCTCATTTGGTTCTACTTTAGAGCTGATCAGGTGATGTACCTGTGTGTTTGTGGTGTAGTGTACCTGGGTGAGAGGTTGTCCTTCTTCAGGATGTTGAGGTGGAACAGGGACGGGGCCAAACACACAGCGATGTTCATGGGAGTCATCTGGTTCTCCTCCACAGAGGAAGTGACGTCAGACAGGAAGCAGAGCAACATCTGAAGCACCTCCCTGTTCTCGTCTGACATCAGCATGATGGCCGCCTGCACAGCCTGCAACCGCTGGTCCTTAGGAACATCTGGAGGGAGGAGAGGGAGGAAGGGTTGAACTATTCTACCATGGGCAATGGAGAGAGACATTAGTATGATCTGTCTGTCTGTCTGTCTGTCTGTCTGTCTGTCTGTCTGTCTGTCTGTCTGTCTGTCTGTCTGTCTGTCTGTCTGTCTGTCTGTCTGTCTGTCTGTCTGTCTGTCTGTCTGTCTGTCTGTCTGTCTGTCTGTTTACCTATTCTTGTGGGTACTGGAAATCCCCGCAACCAAAATTTGACCAACTGGGGACATTGTGTTGGTCCCCACAAGGTGAAATGCTATTTCTAGGGGGTTTAGGGTTAAGGTTAGAATTAGTATTTGAATTATGTTATGGGTTAGAGTTAGGAGCTAGGGTTAGGGTTAGATTTTTGGGTTAAGGATAGGGTTAGGGGAAGGGGAAGAGTACGGGTTAGGGTTAGGTTTAGGATTAGGGAAAATTTGATTTTGAATGGGACTGAATTGTGTGTCTCAAAAACGTTAGCTGTACAAGACTGAGTTTGTGTGTGCATGTGTGTTAGCATGTGTGTATGTGCCTGTGTGTATCAGTCCTTACACTGGTAGATGTGTAGGAAGGTCTCTCCCAGCTTGCTGGTCAGTAGAGGTTCAGGCAGGTCTCTGAAGAACTGTTTAACCATGTCTGCTACGTCGTACGCTGACTGGTCCTCGTAGCTGACATCATCCGGAGACGACTCATTCATCTGCCTCAGCGCCTGGATACGAGACTTCACACCAGACTTACGGAACAGACCCACCTACAGACGGAGTAGAGCAGAACGTTCAGACAGACAGACAGACCTGGTCTAGACACTGACAGACTGACCGGTTCTACAGAGAGAGAGACTGACAGTCTGCTGTAACAGTTTAACAGAGAGAGACTGACAGTCTGCTATAGAACAGTTTAACAGAGAGATACTGACAGTCTGCTATAGAACAGTTTAACAGAGAGAGACTGACAGTCTGCTAGAGAACAGTTTAACAGAGAGAGACTGACAGTCTGCTAGAGAACAGTTTAACAGAGAGAGACTGACAGTCTGCTGTAACAGTTTAACAGAGAGAGACTGACAGTCTGCTATAGAACAGTTTAACAGAGAGAGACTAACAGTCTGCTATAGAACAGTTTAACAGAGAGAGACTAACAGTCTGCTATAGAACAGTTTAGCAGAGAGAGACTGACAGTCTGCTATAGAACAGTTTAACAGAGAGAGACTAACAGTCTGCTATAGAACAGTTTAACAGAGAGAGACTGACAGTCTACTGTTGCACAGTTTAACAGAGAGAGACTGACCTGGTCTAGACACTGGCTCCTGAGGTATCGAAGGGCCTGCTGCAGGCTGAGGGGGAGGGGCTGACCAGAGCGCTGGACGTGAACAATCAGAGGAACACCAAAGACGTTCTTGTCCTTGTAGTCTGGAACCTTCATCCTCTTCATGAACTTTGGAACTGACCTGACAGAGAGACAACACAGGGTGAGTCCCATGTCTACTCACACACACAGGAATAGGGTGCAGCCTTGACAAGCTTAGGTTGATTGATTTGTTGATTGATTGATTGATTGATTGATAGTGCACACCAGGTCCATCCGTGTTTGTTGGACATGGAGTATTTCTCCATGATGGCAGTGAGGCGGAGGAGAGAGAACTTCTGCAGCAGGCTGAGCTGGCCTGCTGATTGGTTGGTGATCTGGAGCGAGGCCACTGAGTGGCTGAGCCGGTTGGACATCTGGAAGCTGGGCCATCGCAGACTAATGCCAGAGAGAGAGAGAAGGAGGACAACAGTTAATATACGTTCCAAATGGCACCCTATTCCCTATATAGCACACTACTTTTGATCATATTCCTAAAGGGAAAGTATGCAGGGAAAAGGTGCACAATCTTGGGAATAGAGAGCCATTTGGGATGCAACCTTTGACAATGATGTCAAGACTTCACCTCTAAAAGACAGACGTTTTGAGTAAGTGTTTAGCACTATCAGTATGGAAATAAGGACTTCTACAAGGAACTAAACACTGAGATGTTAATAACCATTTGAGGACTATGATTCTTACCGGTTGGGTCTGGTTAGCGATGCTCCCACTCCTGAGTCCCTCCTCTCTCTGTGTCCTGTACAGTGAGTCTCAATGAGGGACACACGGTCTCTGTCCCTGTCACTGGCTGTGCTCTGTCCCTCCAGAACAGATGTTCCCTCAAAGTCCAGCGTGATCTGGCTGGAAGACTGCATACCTGCAGGCTGGGTCCCCTGTCCGTCCAGGCCTGCAGAGGGCAGCATGTTCTTGGACCAGCGGTCCACTATCTGCTGCAGGCCGTTGACGTGCTGCAAGATGTCGTCCAGGTGGGGGAACAGGTCTTCCTTCTCTAGGTCCAGCAGGTCTCCAGTAGAGGCATAGAGGTGAGACCCAGGGACGTTGTCGTACACACTCATCCTACTGCCCCGTGGGCAGAACTGGGTGGCCGGGCGGGGGTGGAACTCCCTATGGTTAGAGTTAGGTCGGGGGTTGGGGTTGGACTGGGGCTCCAGGGGATTGAGGCTGCCGCTGTGCCAGGGGACGGAGGCCCCCAGGGTGGGGGAGAGGCTCTCTATGGACAGGGCCTTGGGAAAGGTGCCAGGCTTGTGGTCTTTGGGTATGTGGACCACCAGGTCCTCGTAGGAGCGGAACTCGTTATGCCGGTTGTGTTCGGCCACGCCACTGATCCGCTGCAGGCTGGAGAACACGGCCAAGTCCTCCAGATACATGCCACTGCGCTTGGCGTCAGACCGGTCCGTCCGCTGGGAGTGGGGCTTCCTCTCCTTCAGACTGAGGGAGGAGACGGTGCTGCCGCTGGAGTGGCTGCCCTCGCTGCTGGAGGGGCACTGGGGGGTTAGCCCTAGGATTGGTCCCCCAGTGGGTTCCTCCGCCCTCGACCCGTCCCCATTGGTGATCTCCACACAGCGCATCGTCTTCAGGGCCTGCGGCTCCATCTGCAGTACCGGAGCGCTGATAACCAGCATCTTGCTCCTCCCCCTATCCAACGTGCCCCGGGAACGTAGCGTTTCCATGTGGCGCAGGAAGTCCTTGGCTCGGGTCCGTCCGTCGCGGTTGTTTTTGGTGGGCAACGAGCCGTAATAGGGGAGGTGCTTAGGGAGGTGTGGCAGGGTAAGGGAGTTGGAGTCAGGTTCAGGCATGGCTGCAGAGTCAGAGTAGTTCCGGTTAGAGCAGTCTGAGTCCTCTGTGCTCACAGCCTGGTGGCCACTCCCCCCGCTGCTCTCACTGTGGAGAGATGAGACCTCTGGTTCGCTGAGGTCAGTTAGAACACTCTCGCTACTGGTAGTGTTCCGCAGGCCCCGGCCCTCCCCCTCCCTGGGACTCCGCCCCTCCCCCTTTAGTCTGGACCAGCGGCGGCTCGTCCACTCAAACGTCCATCTGTCACTGATGGCAAGCAGGTCCTCCTCATCAGAGTCTTCACTCTGAATACACAGGAAGACAACACAAAATCAATTATCAACACATGATCACCTAGTCAGGTAGAAATCTAAACCAGTTAACAGTTACATAAACACACTCATCCGAGTCGTCACTGTGGACACACAGGAAGAGAGAAGACACATAGCACTGCCAGTACACTGTTATCAACACATGGTGACAAGACACAATCTGAATGATTGGTTGTAGTTATACGCTGATGGGAAAGCTAGATATTATGAGATCTGTGAGGGAGTAGCATCACAGCCTGTCTGTATCTCTATCTGTTCCAGGAAGGAGAGACAAATGTCATCTGTGTTTTCCTGACAGTTAACAGCGGAGCCAGAGGATGTGTCTGTTCAGTTATAATCACATTACAGTTCTATACATCGATCACATAATCATGATGATATAACCTCCTAATCTGGTTTTTCCAGCCATAAATAAACCAATCTGAAATGTCCTGAAGCCTAGAGGGACTTCCCTCCACACTGAAGGAAGTTGAAACAACAGAGGTGATGGTTGCGTCCCAAATGGCACCCTATTCCTTATAGTAAACTACATGTGACCAGGGCTAATAGGGCTCTGGTTAAAAGTAGTGCACACTTTAGGGAATACGACAATGGACACATCTCACATATCACAGGATCTGGGTTAGAGGGATGGAAGGAAAGAGGGATGGAAGGATAGAGGGGTAAGTGGAGGAGGAGTTTTATGTTGTTACAGGACTACTACTTGGCCGATGTCCTCAGTAATTATTACCATAATACCTTACAGGTATACATAATAGCCTGCATTGACTAAAGCTGTTATACAATATCACTGTGCAACTGAACAGGATCATAACGGTCATCATATAGAATAATATTATAATAATAATTAAAACCTCTGCTTACCTTTTTCTTAGGAAGGTTGACATCTAGTTTCATAGAGGCACACTTGTTCAAGGTGTTGAGTCGTCTGGAAGAGAAACAAGCCAGATGGATGTAAACAATAACAATCTCAGAGATCATCCTTCTCTCCGAGAGAAGTCACCAGGAATAGACACAGTCAGTTGTTCAGTCCAGGAGTTAAATGACTGTGGGTCTGACAACTACCCAGCCAGGGCAGCACAAACCTAATCATGCCTGCTAACTGTGGCTAATAACTTAATGTTAATGGACAGATGCTCTCTGGCCTCTCTCGCTCTATCTCCCTGCCAGTCCGTCTGCTTCTGGCTTCTCTCTCCCTGACAGGGACCTAATTGGTGAAGACTGCTGAGGCGCTGTGGTTCACAGAGATTCTCCATCAGCAGCTAATGGACTAGTCTCTGCTGCTTCTCCAGCTACACACAGACTTCATGTCCCTGCTCCTTCTTAGTCACTCTCTCCTTCTTTCCAGTAGGATTTTAAAAACCCACAGAAAACTAAGTCCCTGTTGGTATTTTCTTGGCTGTGCCTTTTGGAAGGTGAACCTTCGCCCCAGTCTGAGGTCCTGAGCGCTCTGGAGCAGGTTTTCATCAAGGATCTCTCTGTACTTTACTCCGTTCATCTTTCCCTTGATCCTGACTAGTCTCCCAGTCCCTGCCGCTGAAAAAATGCTGCCACCACCATGCTTCACTGTAGGGATGGTGCCAAGTTTCCTCCAGACATGACACTTGGCATTCAGGCCAAAGAGTTCAATCTTGTTTTCATCAGACCAGAGAATCTTGTTTCTCATGGCCTGAATCCTTTAGGTCCCTTTTGGCAAACTCCAAGTGGGCTGTCATGTGCTTTTTACTGAGGAGTGGCTTCCGTCTGGCCACTCTACCATAAAGGCCTGACTGGTGGAGTGCTGCAGAGATGGTTGTCCTTCTGGAAGGTTTTCCTATCTCCTCAGAGGGAATCTGGAGCTCTGTCAGAGTGGGCACCTCCCTAACTAAGGCCCTTCTCCCGATTGCTCAGTTTGGAGGGGCGGAAAGCTCTAGGAAGATTCTTGGTTGTTCCAAACTTCTTCCATTTAAGAATGATGGAGGCCACTGTGTTGGGTACCTTCAATGCTGCATAATGTTTTGGGTACCCTTCCCCAGATCTGTGCCTCGACACAATCCTGTCTCGGAGCTCTACAAAAAATTCCTTCGATCTCATGGCTTGGTTTTTACTCTGACATGCACTGTCAACTGTTGGACCTTATATAGACAGACTGGTGTGTGCCTTTCCAAATAATATCTAATTAATTGAATGAACCACATGTGGACTCCAGTCAAGTTGTAGAAACATCTCAAAGATGATTAGTGGAAACAGGATGCACCTGAGCTCAATTTCGAGTCTCATAGCAAAGGGTCTGAATACATACAGTATGTAAATAAGGTATTTCGTATTTTTATTTGTAATACATTTTCAAATAATTCTGAACCTGTTTTCGCTTTGTCATTATGGGGTATTGTGTGTAGATTGATGAGGAAAACAATATATTCAATTCATTTTAGAATAAGACTAACGTAACAAAATGTGGAAAAATTCAAAGGGTCTGAATAGTTTCCGAATGCACTGTATGTGTTTTTGGTTGTTGAGTCAATTAGAGATTGCCCATTTCAAGTTTATCTTTCCATAAAAGACAAAGTGATTTCACAATATTTTAGTTAGCTGGTTAACACATTGATCTTACTTTGCAGTACACTCCTCTGGTCTGCTCGGTTTGATAATCTATTATGCTGTTGTTTTCTTATGGTGGCTGTGTAACGTTAGTGTGAGGTTTCTGTGACGTCTGTCTAGTGAAGGACTGCTAGATGCGTGAGTTGCTTGTTGCTCACAGTGATTATCACTCTGTCGGTTTAAGCGGTGTAGATCCATTTCACTTCCCTGAGGCTCAAACACTCAGCTCTCTCTGGTGTTACCTTACTGACTGGCATACAAACTCACACAGTCAACGTCAACTAAATGTATGGAAGCAGTATGGAAAATCCAACCAGGTTTAATCCACTCACCTGCAGAGAGGTTCCACCAGGTCGTTGTCCAGAAAGTCATGGTCTTTCTTCACAGGAGAGATGTCGATGGGGAACTGAGAGTCTGAGGAGGAGGAAACAGATTAACAGATTAAATACTGCTATTAGATTAAAGATACCAGTTTAAATTGTTCAGTCCATTTCTCCTCTCAGTAGTTATCTAGCTCCTTAATAGGGCAGCAGGCTGGACACGTGGCAGATCACAACCAGCTTCACTTTTTAACTCAGGAAGTTAAACGGAACAGCTATGGGAAGGAAAGCACATTGTTTCCAGAGACCTATCCAGGAGAGAGAGAGAGAGAGAGAGAGAGAGAGAGAGATGGTAATGAAGAGAGACAGGGCTTGCCCAAATAACGGCGCTGAGACATTGAGCAGTAGCATTAGCAGCAGCAGCATTACGTCTGTCTCTGGGTATTGGCCTCCTGCTATGTAACACACCATCTGCGTCCCAATTGGCACCTTATTGCCTACATAGTGCACTACTTTTGACCAGAGCCCATAGTCCACTATGTAGGGAATAGGGTGCCATTTGGGACGCTACCACAGATTCACTTAAGACCCTCAATATTACATCCTACTGCATTCATGTGGTTTCATTAACTGTTTTATGAAAAGCAACGCAGCATGGTCTGTCACATAAGGAGAAACACAGATATCAGAATACACTCAGACAGATCTGGGTCAGGGGAACCGCAGCCGTCAGCAATTGTGAAATGGTTTAAAAATGTACTTACTTTATACTCAATCTTCAAGTCCACTCATCAGTGTCTGCCTCAATACAACAGCTTCACATTAATTGGGCTCCTGAGTGGCGCAGCGGTCTAAGGCACTGCATCTCAGTGCTAGAGTCGTCACTACAGACACCCTGGTTCAAATCCAGGCTGTATCACAACTGGCTGTGATTGGGAGTCCCATAGGGTGGCACACACTTGGCCCAATGTCATCCAGATTTGGCCGGTGTAGGCCATAAGATACACATAAAAAATACATTGTTTCCTTTACTGAGCAGGCTGTATGGAGCTGAATACAGGGGGACATAATGTGGAGAGATTGTAGCTGCGGCTTTCCATACACACTGATGCAGCCACACAAACACACTCAGTGTGTCTCCTTTACAACAGGCTACAATCCCTGTCACTAAGAGATTCATGACACCCTCTCACTTCAAAAGACCTGGAGCACCGAGGGTGCTGGGAAGAAGAAGGGAGGGGGTGAGGAGGAATGGAGGAGGTGGGGAGCAGGGGTGAGGAGGAAGGGAGGAGGGGAACAGGGGTGAGGAGGAGAGGGTAGTAGGGGTGAGGAGAGCTGGCTGCTTCTAAACCATGATGATAAAACTTTTTCCCATGACCTCTTTGTTTTAGTGTGCTGGACATGTTTGGGTAGTAACTCTAGGAACTATCCAGACCAAAGCCCAACTGAGTCTTTCTCTTTCTCTCTTTCAGCAGTCCCCCCTGTCGCTCTGTCACTTTTCTCTCTCCTCCCTCCCTGAGTGAGTTAAAAGAAGCTGTAGACCTGAGACAGCTGTGCAAATGAAACTGCCAGAGGAAAGGACATGAGAGGAGAGGACATGAGAGGAGAGGACATGAGAGGAGAGGACATGAGAGGAGGGAAGAGGACATGAGAGGAGGAGAGGACATGAGAGGACAGGTGAGGACATAAGAGGAGAGAAGAGGATAGGACATGAGAGGAGAGGACATAAGAGGAGAGGGGAAGACATGAGAGGAGAGGACATGAGAGGATAGGAGAGGACCTGAGATGATAGGACATGAGAGGAGGGGAGAGGAGAGGACATGAGAAGAGAGGACATAATAGAAGAGGACATGAGAGGAGAGGACAGGACATGAGAAGAGAGGACATAAGAGGAAAGGAGACGACATGAGAGGAGAGGACATAAGAGGAGAGGAGAAGACATGAGAGGAGAGGAGAGGACATGATAGGAGAGGACATGAGGAGAGGATAGGACATGAGAAGAGAGGACATAAGAGGAGAGAACATGAGAGGAGAGGACATAAGAGGAGAGGACATGAGACAAGAGGACATAAGAGGAGAGGAGAAGGCATGAAAAGAGAGGAGAGGACATGAGAGGAGAGGACATGATAGGAGAGGACATGAGAGGAGAGGACATGAGAGGAGAGGAGAGGACATGAGAGGAGAGGACATGTTAGGAGAGGACATGAGAGGAGAGGGCATGAGAGGAGAGAAGAGGACATGAGAGGAGAGGACATAAGAGGAGAGGAGGAACATAAGAGGAGAGGACATAAGAGGAGAGGAGAGGTCATGAGAGGAGAGGAGAGGAGAGGACATGAGAGGATAGGAGAGGACCTGAGATAATAGGACATGAGAGGAGGGGAGAGGAGAGGACACGAGAAGAGAGGACATAATAGAAGAGGACATGAGAGGAGAGGACAGGACATGAGAAGAGAGGACATAAGAGGAAAGGAGAGGACATGAGAGGAGAGGATATAAGAGGAGAGGAGAAGACATGAGAGGAGAGGAGAGGACATGATAGGAGAGGACATGAGGAGAGGACATGAGAGGAGAGGATAGGACATGAGAAGAGAGGACATAAGAGGAGAGAACATGAGAGGAGAGGACATAAGAGGAGAGGAGAGGACATGAGACAAGAGGACATAAGAGGAGAGGAGAAGGCATGAGAAGAGAGGAGAGGACATGAGAGGAGAGGACATGATAGGAGAGGACATGAGAGGAGGGGACATGAGAGGAGAGGAGAGGACATGAGAGGAGAAGACATGTTAGGAGAGGACATGAGAGGAGAGGACATGAGAGGAGAGGAGATGACATGAGAGGAGAGGACATAAGAGGAGAGGAGGAACATAAGAGGAGAGGACATGATTGGAGAGGAGAGGACATGATTGGAGAGGAGAGGACATAATAGAAGAGGAGAGGACATGAGAGGAGAGGACATGATTGGAGAGGACATAAGAGGAGAGGACATAAGAGGAGAGGAGAGGACATGAGAGGATGGACATAAGAGGAGAGGACATGAGAGGAGAGGAGAGGACATGATTGGAGAGGACATAAGAGGAGAGGACATAAGAGGAGAGGAGAGGACATGAGAGGAGGGACATAAGAGGAGAAGACATAAGAGGAGAGGACATAAGAGGAGAGGAGAGGACATGAGAGGATGGACATAAGAGGAGAGGACATGAGAGGAGAGGAGAGGACATGATTGGAGAGGACATAAAAGGAGAGGACATAAGAGGAGAGCCGAGGACATGAGAGGAGGGACATAAGAGGAGAGGACATAAGAGGAGAGGAGAGGACATGAGAGGAGGGAAATAAGAGGAGAGGACATAAGGGGAGAGGACATAAGAGGAGAGGAGAGTACATGAGAGAAAGGTCATAAGAGGAGAGGACATAAGAGGAGAGGAGAGGACATGAGAGGAGGGACATAAGAGGAGAGAACATAAGGGGAGAGGAGAGGATATGAGAGGAGAGGAGAAGACATGAGAGGAGAGGAGAGGACATGCTTGGAGAGGACATAAGAGGAGAGGAGAGGACATGAGATGAGGGACATAAGAGGAGAGGAGAGGAGATGATTGGAGAGGAGAGGACATAATAGAAGAGGAGAGGACATGAGAGGAGGGACATAAGAGGAGAGGACATTAGAGGAGAGGAGAGGACATGAATGGAGAGGAGAGGACACAAGAGGAGAGGACATAAGAAGAGAGGAGAGGACATGAGTGGAGGGACATAAGAGGAAAGGACATAAGAGGAGAGGAGAGGACATGAGAGGAGAGGAGAAGACATGAGAGGAGAGGAGAGGACATGATTGGAGAGGACATAATAGGAGAGGAGAGGACATGAGAGGAGGGACATAAGAGGAGAGGAGAGGACATGACAGGAGGGACATGAGAGGAGGGACATAAGAGGAGAGGACATAAGAGGAGAGGAGAGAACATGAGAGGAGGGACATAAAAGGAGAGGACATAAGGGGAGAGGAGAGGACATGAGAGGAGAGGAGAAGATATGAGAGGAGAGGAGAGGACATGCTTGGAGAGGACATAAGAGGAGAGGAGAGGACATGAGAGGAGGGACATAAGAGGAGAGGAGAGGAGATGATTGGAGAGGACATAAGAGGAGAGGAGAGGACATGAGAGGAGGGACATAAGAGGAGAGGAGAGGACATGACAGGAGGGACATGAGAGGAGGGACATAAGAGGAGAGGACATGATTGGAGAGGAGAGGACATAATAGAAGAGGAGAGGACATGAGAGGAGGGACATAAGAGGAGAGGACATAAGAGGAGAGGAGAGGACATGAATGGATAGGAGAGGACATAATAGAAGAGGAGAGGACATGAGAGGAGAGGAGAGGACATGATTGGAGAGGACATAAGAGGAGAGGACATAAGAGGAGAGGAGAGGACATGAGAGGAGGGACATAAGAGGAGAGGACATAAGAGGAGAGGAGAGGACATGAGAGGAGGGACATAAGAGGAGAGGACATAATAGAAGAGGAGAGGACATGAGAGGAGGGACATAAGAGGAGAGGACATTAGAGGAGAGGAGAGGACATTAATGGAGAGGAGAGGACACAAGAGGAGAGGACATAAGAAGAGAGGAGAGGACATGAGAGGAGGGACATAAGATGAAAGGACATAAGAGGAGAGGAGAGGACATGAGAGGAGAGGAGAAGACATGAGAGGAGAGGAGAGGACATGATTGGAGAGGACATAAGAGGAGAGGAGATGACATGAGAGGAGGGACATAAGAGGAGAGGAGAGGACATGACAGGAGGGACATGAGAGGAGGGACATAAGAGGAGAGGACATGATTGGAGAGGAGAGGACATAATAGAAGAGGAGAGGACATGAGAGGAGGGACATAAGAGGAGAGGACATAAGAGGAGAGGAGAGGACATGAATGGATAGGAGAGGACATAATAGAAGAGGAGAGGACATGAGAGGAGAGGAGAGGACATGATTGGAGAGGACATAAGAGGAGAGGACATAAGAGGAGAGGAGAGGACATGAGAGGAGGGACATAAGAGGAGAGGACATAAGAGGAGAGGAGAGGACATGAGAGGAGGGACATAAGAGGAGAGGACATAAGAGGAGAGGACATAAGAGGAGAGGAGAGGACATGAGAGGAGGGACATAAGAGGAGAGGAGAGGACATGAGAGGAGAGGAGAAGACATGAGAGGAGAGGAGAGGACATGATTGGAGAGGACATAAAAGGAGAGGAGAGGACATGAGAGGAGGGACATAAGAGGAGAGGACATAAGAGGAGAGGACATAAGAGGAGAGGAGAGGACATGAGAGGAGAGGAGAAGACATGAGAGGAGAGGAGAGGACATGATTGGAGAGGACATAAGAGGAGAGGAGAGGACATGAGAGGAGGGACATAAGAGGAGAGGAGATGACATGAGAGGAGGGACATGAGAGGAGGGACATAAGAGGAGAGGACATAAGAGGAGAGGACATGAGAGGAGTGGAGAAGACATGAGAGGAGAGGACATAAGAGGAGAGGAGAGGACATGAGAGGAGAGGAGAGGACATGAGAGGAGAGGAGAGGACATAATAGAAGAGGAGAGGACATGAGAGGAGAGGAGAGGGCATGATTGGAGAGGACATAAGAGGAGAGGACATAAGAGGAGAGGAGAGGACATGAGAGGAGAGGACATGAGAAGAGAGGAGAGGACATGATTGGGGAGGACATAAGAGGAGAGGAGAAGACATGAGAGGAGAGGACATGAGAGCGTAGGAGAGGAATGGAAAGGACACGACATGGGACAGGGTTGGGTTGGGTAGGGCTGGGCAGTGTAAGAGGAAGCCAGACTGTGCCAGATGATTCACTCCTCATATTCAAACTCATTTCTGACAGGTGTATGAAGTCGAGCATACAGCCATGCACCTCCATAGACAAAAATTGGCAATAGAATGGCCTTATTGAAGAGCTCAGTGAAGTTCAACGTGGCACCGTCATAGGATGCATCCTTTCCAACAAGTCAGTTCGTCAGATTTCTGCCTTGCTAGAACTGCCCCAGTCAACTGTAAGTGCTGTTATTGTGATGTGGAAATGTATTGGTGCAACAACGGCTCAGCCACGAAGTGGTAGGACACACAAGCTCACAGAACGGGACCACCGAGTGCTGAAGCGTGTAGTGTGTTAGAATCATCTGTCCTCGGTTCCATAACTCACTATCGAGTTCCAAAATGCCTCTGGAAGCAACGTCAGCATAATAACTCGAATGTTCCAACTGTAAATAGTTCCATCTGTAAAGTTTGGTGGAGGAATAATGGCCTGGGGCTGTTTTTAATGGTTCGGGCACAGCCCCTTAGTTCCAGTGAAGGGAAATCTTAATGCTACAGTATACAATGAAATTCTAGACAAAGCTAAAATCAACAGTAGTTCATTTCACAATGGATGTTATGTTTCAAAATAAAACTACCGTTTGTTTTATAGTCTGTTATGACTTTATTGTGTGTGTGTGTGTGTGTGTGTGTGTGTGTGTGTGTGTGTGTGTGTGTGCACATGCCATCGTTGCATTGTTCTGGTGTATTATTGGGTGATTGAGTTTATTACCTTCAAAGAGCTGGGCGTATTGGGGGAATCCTGCCGCTCGTAGCCAATCACACGCCTCCTTCGCCTCGAGTTCTGAAACAGAACAAGAAAACATTTATTGTCATTCAGACTAACAACAATAAACATTATGTCCAACACGGAGTGGTGGGTAGGGGGTATTCACTGTTTCACTGAACAATTGAACTTTTGTGTTTTATCAATTATGGGAGGAAAATCCATCCATTTGTCCAAATGTTTTTTGTCAACAACAACAAAAATACAGCCTGTCAAATGCCTTTATGACGACTATAAGCAACCAGCAGCACTCACCATGGAAGGCTGTTCTCTTGGAAGAACAAAAACAGAAACAGAGTTGAGATTGAAACCATAAAGCTGTTAGATAGTATGTCAGCTAAATGTTTCACAGTACTGAATGTAACAATAAAAGTTGAACTTGAACTAAGGTGATAGATAGTTGGTCCCTCAGGTAGACCGACAACAAAACCTTGTGACTATCTGAGGTCTGGTCTCTAAGTTTCTAACACTTCCAGCTTGGATTTGAGCTCTATAACCTGACCACAAAGCTCTGGGAGGGGTGAAAGAAGTCAGGATGCACTGCTGGACAGCAGAGGCATCAGCACAGGAAGACATGGGATATGTTTTTCTAGAACTGCACCTTTAAACGTCATATCTATCATTTTTATTGTCTCAACACCCCATGTTTGTTGTGTGTATTTTTTATCTGAGTTTTACAAAAGATTAGACTTCTCAAACAGAAGAAATCTACAAATCATGCTAAATATAGATATCATAGCAAAGCAAGGCCAGCAGATCAAACTGTCCTGGACTGACAGTCTTATGTTCACTAGATACACTATACAAAATGTGTGGACACCCCTTCAAATTAGTAGGTTCGGCTTTTTCAGCCACACCCATTGATGACAGGTATATAAAATGGAGCACACAGCCATGCAATCTCCATAAAAGATTACCTTACTGAAGAGCTCAGTGACTTTCCATCTGGCACCGTCATAGGATGCTTCCTTTCCAACAAGTCAGTTCGTCAGATTTCTGCCCTACTAGAGCTGTCCCAGTCAACTGTAAGTGCTGTTATTGTGAAGTCGAAATGTATTGGAGCAACAACGGCTCAGCCAAAAAGTGGTAGGCCACACAAGCTCACAACCGGACCGCCGAGTTCTGAAGCGCGTAGCGTGTAAAAATCATCTGTTCTCAGTTTCAACTGCCTCTGGTAGCAACATCAGCACAAGACCTGTTCATTGGGAGCTTCATGAAATGGGTTTCCATGGCCGAGCAGCTGCATACAAGCCTAAGAACACCATAAGCAATGCCAAGTGTTGGCTGGAGTGGTGTAAAACCCACCACTATTGGACTCTGGACCAGTGGAAAGGCGTTCTCTGGAGTGATGAATCACGCTTCACCATCTGGCAGTCCGACGGACTAATCTGGGTTTGGTGTATGCCAGGAGAACGGTTGGTGCAGGAGGAATAACTTGACTGGCCTGCACAGACTCCATCAAACATGTTTGGAATGAATTGGAACTCCGACTGCGAGCCAGGCCTAATCGCCCAACATCAGTGCCCAACCTCACTTATGCACTAATGTGGCTGAATTGGAAGAAAGTCCCCGCAACAATGTTCCAACATCTAGTGGAAAGCCTTCCCAAAAGAGTGGAGGCTGTTATAGCAGCAAAGGGGGGAGCAAATCCATATTAATGCCCACGATTTTGGAATGAGATGTTCAACGAGCAGTTGTCCACATACCTTTGGTCATGTGGTGTATATGGTGGTCAGCACAATAATCAAAGGGACTGGGGCTGCAACACAACCTGAATTTAAGTGTCCAGGCAGCCTCCTGACAGAGCAGCTGTCCTGTCCTAACCCTAACCCTGTCCCCTACAGGTGACCCCAAGCAGTGACCCCTGTGGTGGGATCATGACCTGACCATGCTGACACCTGAGGGGTGACATCCCCTCTCTGGTTCCGAGCTCCTGACCCACATGTAAGGAAGCAGACAGACCTCTCTCGTCTAACTAACAGAACAGACCCCTCTCCCTCCTCTCTCACTCTCTCCTCTCTCACTCTCACTTACTCCTGTCACTTCTCTCTCAGTCTCACTCCTCTATCACTCCTCAACTTACACACCAGACCCCTCTCACTCCTCTCACTTCTCAGCCAAAACACCACTCTCACTACAAAAGCAATAGGTTACTAGAAGATGATCTAGTAAAATAAAAACAATATAAACTTTCCCTTTATTTTCCATGTACTATGAACAAAAATATTCTCAACTACCCGAGCCTGGCACTACAGACATAGACAGTCCAGATTGTATATGGAAGTCTGTTATAGAACCTGTCCTCCTGTTCCAATATGATCCCAACTCCACAGTGAAGCTGCTACAATAGTCTTGTGCAGTGAAGCAGTCTACTCCAGGTACGTTGGTGTGTAGACTGACTAGATCACAGCTAGTGTTATTAATATCATTGTAGATCAACACAATGGGAACATCCCTCAGCCCATATCCATCGACAGTCACCTCAACAATATGTCTGGTGTAGATAAAGAGGACAGAGGACCACTCCACTCCAAACAGGTATCACAGCATGTTTAGTTTTTTTTACCCTTATTTTACCAGGTAAGTTGACTGAGTACATGTTCTCATTTACAACAACAACCTGGGGAATAGTTACAGGGGAGAGGAGGGGATAAATCAGCCAATTGTAAACTGGGGATGATTAGGTGGCCATGATGGAACAGTATGAAGACCAGATTGGGAATTTAGCCAGGACATCAGGGTTAACTCTTACGATAAGTGCCATGGGATCTTTAGTGACCACAGAGAGTCAGGGCACCTGTTTAACGTCCCATCCAAAAGACAGAACCCTACACAGGGCAATGTCCCCAATCACTGCCATGGGGTATTGGGATATTTAAATGTTTTTAGACCAGAGGAAAAGGTGCCTCCTACTGGCCCTCCAACACCACTTCCAGCAGCATCTGCTCTCCCATCCAGGGACTGACCAGGACCAACCCTGCTTAGCATCAGAAGCAAGCCAGCAGTGGGATGCAGGGTGGTATGTCTGTTCTGGGTCTCCATACAGAACTGTCTGTGACAGAGATAACCTTCCACTGAAACTTAATCTGTCCTGTCTGTACCACACCTTTCTCCAACCCCCGCTCTGTGGCTATACTATAACCCACTCCTCTCTCAAACACAGAGACCATTTGCTTTGTGACTCACCTGTGTTTTGACTAACCTGTTTTGTGACTAACCTGTGTTATTACAGCGCTGTGTCTACATGTCAATGACTAGTGACTTTGGTCCACAGACCGACAGGTCAGACCACCAACTGAATAAATATTAACAGTTCCCAGAGGGAGAGTGTGTGTACCAAATGTCAACCTATTCCCTACCATACTGCAATCTAAGCTTGATGCCCTCAATCTCACACAAATTATCAATGAACCTACCAGGTACCACCCCAAAGCCGTAAACACGGGCACCCTCATAGATATCATCCTAACCAACTTGCCCTCTGCTGTTTTCAACCAAGATCTCAGCGATCACTGCCTCATTGCCTACATCCGTAATGGGCCAGCGGTCAAGCGACCTCCACTCATCACTGTCAAAAGCTCCCTAAAACACTTCAACAAACAGGCCTTTCTAATCGACCAGGCCCAGGTATCCTGAAAGGATATTGACCTCATCCTGTTAGTAGAGGATGCCTGGTTATTTTTTTTTTAAACGCCTTAAATAAGCATGCCCCATTCAAGAAATTTAGAACCAGGAGCAGATATAGCCCTTGGTTCTCTCCAGACCTGACTGCCCTTAACCAACACAAAAACAGCCTATGGCGTTCTGCATTAGCATCGAACAGCCCCCGTGATATGCAACTTTTCAGGGAAGTTAGAAACCAATATACATAGGCAGTTATAATAGCCAAGGCTAGCTTTTTCAAGCAGAAATCTGCTTCCTGCAACACAAACTCAAAAACGTTCTGGGACACTGTAAAGTCCATGGAGAATAAGAACACCTCCTTCCAGCTGCCCACTGCACTGAGGATAGGAAACTCTGTCACCACCGATAAATCAACTATAATTGAGAATTTCAATAAGCATTTTTCTACAGCTGGCCATGCTTTCCACCTGGCTACCCCTACCCCGGTCAACAGCACTGTACCCCCCACAGCAACTCGCCCAAGCCTTCCCCATTTCTCCTTCTCCCAAATCCAGTCAGCTGATGTTCTGAAAGAGCTGCAAAACCTGGACCCCTACAAATCAGCCAGGCTAGACAATCAGGACCCTTTCTTTCAAAAATTATCTGCCGAAATTGTTGCCACCCCTATTAATAGCCTGTTCAACCTCTCTTTCGTGTCATCTGAGATTCCCAAAGATTGGAAAGCAGCTGCGGTCATCCCCCTCTTCAAAGGGGGGGACACTCTTGACCCAAACTGCTACAGACCTATATCTATCCCACCCTGCCTTTCTAAGGTCTTTGAAAGCCAAGTCAACAAACAGATTACCAACCATTTCGAATCCCACCGCACCTTCTCCGCTATGCAATCTGGTTTCAGAGCTGGTCATGGGTGCACCTCAGCCACGCTCAAGGTCCTAAACGATATCTTAACCGCCATCGATAAGAGACAATACTGTGCAGCCGTATTCATCGACCTGGACAAGGCTTTCGACTCTGTCAATCACCACATCCTCATCGGCAGACTTGATAGCCTTGGTTTCTTAAATGATTGCCTCGCCTGGTTCACCAACTACTTCTCTGATAGAGTTCAGTGTGTCAAATCGGAGGGCCTGTTGTCTGGGCCTCTGGCAGTCTCTATGGGGGTGCCACAGGGTTCAATTCTTGGGCCAACTCTCTTCTCTGTATACATCAATGATGTCGCTCTTGCTGCTTGTGTGTCTCTGATCCACCTCTACGCAGACGACACCATTCTGTATACTTCTGGCCCTTCTTTGGACACTGTGTTATTAACAACCCTCCAGACGAGCTTCAATGCCATTATAACTCTCCTTCCGTGGCCTCCAACTGCTCTTAAATACAAGAAAAACTAAATGCATGCTCTTCAACCGATCCTTCACTCATGCTGCCAAACATACCCTCGTAAAACTGACCATCCTACCGATCCTCGACTTTGGCGATGTCATTTACAAAATAGCCTCCAATACCCTACTCAATAAATTGGATGCAGTCTATCACATAGCCATCCGTTTTGTCACCAAAGCCCCATATACTACCTACCACTGCGACCTGTACGCTCTCGTTGGCTGGCCCTCGCTTCATACTTGTCGCCAAACCCACTGGCTCCAGGTCATCTACAAGACCCTGGTAGGTAAAGTTCCCTCTTATCTCAGCTCGCTGGTCACCATAGCAGCACCCACCTGTAGCACGCGCTCCAGCAGGTATATCTCTCTGGTCACCCCCAAAACCAATTCTTCCTTTGGCCGCCTCTCCGTCCAGTTCTCTGCTGCCAATGACTGGAACGAACTACAAAAATCTCTGAAACTGGAAACACTTATCTCCCTCACTAGCTTTAAGCACCAGCTGTCAGAGCAGCTCACAGATTACTGCACCTGTACATAGCCCATCTATAGTTTAGCCCAAACATCTACCTCTTCCCCTACTGTATTTATTTATTTATTTTGCTCCTTTGCACCCCATTATTTATATTTCTACTTTGCACATTCCTCCACTGCAAATCTACCATTCCAGTGTTTTACTTGCTATATTGTATTTACTTTGCCACCATGGCCTTTTTTTTGCCTTTACCTCCCTTATCTCACCTCATTTGTTCACATCGTATATATACTTATTTTTCTACTGTATTATTGACTGTATGTTTGCTTTTTTCCACATGTAACTCTGTGTTGTTGTATGTGTCAAACTGCTTTGCTTTATCTTGGCCAGGTCGCAATTGTAAATGAGAACTTGTTCTCAACTAACCTACCTAGTTAAATAAAGATGAAATAAATAAAAATAGTGTAAGACTTTTGAGCAGAGCTCTATGAGCCCATATGGATCTGGTCAAAAGTAGTGCACTATAAAGGGTTTAGGGTACCATTTGGAATGCAGAGAGATGGTCCCTGGATGACAACGTCCTTGTTTACCTCTACATTCACGTCAGATCACTAATCATTCCAAAGACCTCTATAACAGGATCACATCACAGGTTGAGTCAACATGAGAAATCTCCCAGCAGCAAAGATAACTGACACTAAGCTGGCCAACTAGACAGTTCTTAGTGGAACAAAGGATCAGCGTGCTCAACTCTATCTACGTACAAGTCTTTGAGTGCAGTGCTGTAAGGACACGTGATAGAAAAGGAAAGCCTCCAGTCACTGTCACTAGTCTTAAGATAGCAGCATCAGAGGTCACAGAAGTAAAATAACTAAGACTTTCTGTGAGTTCAGGTCTTTCTCTCTCTTCCGACTAGCCTGTCCTGCCAGTTGTATATTGTACTGAGTACAGTCGAGCCCTATTGTTCTACTAAACCACATGGTGAGAGTGCCTCCAGCTCCATTCTTTGTCCCACAGCTGGAGGTGGGACTGTTGGGAACAGAACAGGGAATACGATCTGGGAATTCCACAATCTCGAGACATTCTGATCCAACTGACGTTCCAAAGTCCCTTTTCCTTTCCTCCATGGAGAAACGGCTGGACTGCATCCCAAATAGCACCCTATTGCCTGTAAGTGCACTACTTTTGACCAGGGCCCATCAAAAGTAGTGTACTATATAGGAAATAGAGTGCCATTTGGGACGTACCCCAGGTCTGGCAGCGAGCCAGGACGAGAACTGCCTGTTACTACACAACCATGGCTGTAACACTGTGTACAGTGTAATCATGTTACTGTGTACAGTGTAATCATGTTACTGTGTACAGTGTAATCATGTTACTGTGTGCAGTGTAATGTTGCATTGCCAAAATGACATAAAACCCAGCACGGTGGAGGGACAAAGGTCCGGAAGGTCACCAGAAGTAGGTGTGTTACTAAGGTGTGTGTGTGGCCGACCAACCTATCCCTACAGGGGATGCTCCTTCCTCTTCTTGCGCAACAAGATTCCCTTTATAGGAACATTCCCTGGTAGTGTCCCAAATGGCACCCTATTCCCTAATAATATAGTGCACTACATTTGACCAGGGTTCATAGGGATACAGACTTGGAGAGTGGCTGGTGGAGGGTTGAGCTGACCCTGCTAGTACAAGCCCTAATCATTACCCTAACCCTGCCTGCCTGGTTGGCTGCCAACAACATGACAGAGATGCATGAGAGTCCGGAATGATACAAGTTGTTAACAAAGCTAACTGGTTATACTGTTAACTGTAGATCAACACCTATACAACATGATTTAATGAAACTAAAAAATACAATCACTACACTAGACTTGTCTACATTCTAAAGAAATAAGAGTAACTCTTGAGAGACAAATGCTCCCTGTATTAGTCCAAGATAATAGAAAATCCCAAATATTCTCAACTATGTAATGACCAGACTGTAAGAAACAGATGGTGGTTTACTCACTGGTTATCCTCATCATACAGTCATGATGTGGTTCTACAGATGTATTAGTTCTCCTCTTCCCACACAGCAGTAAGTAACGTTAGATTCCAGCTCCCTAGTACCACGACCTGCTGCTGAGCGATACTGATCTCTACGGATCCCTTTCACATCCAAACATCCCTGTTTCTCACTCCCATCTCCTTTTCTCCTTCTCTCTCTCTCCCTCTCTCTCTCTTTCCATCTACCCTCAAACCGCCATGTGGCCACCCTCTGATCTCTCTCCAGCTCCACCCCTTTCTGCTGTTCCCCACTCTTCTCCCCTCCTTGTACCCTCTATCCCTCCTCTACCCCTCCTCCATTCCTCCTCTACTCCTCTACCCCTCCTCCATCCCCTTCTCTACTCCTATACCCCTCCTCTACCCCATCTCTATCCCTCTTCTACCCTCCTTTACCCCTCCCCTACCCCTACTCTACCTCTCCCCTCCTCTACACCTCCCCTCCTCTATCCCTCCCCTCCTCTATCTTGGAGGGTAGAGGAGCCCCTCCTCTATCCCTCCTCTACCCTCCCATCCTGTACCACTCCCCTCCTCTATCCCTACCCCTCCCCTCCCCTAACCCTTCTCTATCCCTCCTCTACCCTCCCCTCCTCTACCACTCCCCTCTTCTATCCCTCCTCTACCTCTACCCTCCTCTACCCCTCCCCTACCCCTCCCCTCCTCTATCCCACCTCTACCCCTCCTCTACCCTCCTCTTCCCTCCCCTATCCCTCCTCTACCCTCCTCTTCCCTCCCCTACCCCTCCTCTACCCTCCCCTCCTCTACCTCTCTTCTACCCCCCCTTCTCTTCCCTCCTCTACCCCTCCCCTACCCCTCCCCTACCCTCCTCTTCCCTCCCCTACCCCACCCCTACTCTATCCCTCCTCTACCCTCCCCTCCTCTACCACTCCCCTCTCTATCCCTCCTCTACCCTCCCCTACCCCTCCTCTACCCTCCCCTCCTCTACCTCTACCCTCCTCTACCCCTCCCCTACCCCCCTCCTCTTCCCTCCTCTACCCCTCCTCTACCCTCCTCTTCCCTCATCTATCCCTCCTCTACCCTCCTCTTCCCTCCCCCACCCCCCCTCTACCCTCCCCTCCTCTACGTCTCCTCTACCTCTACCCTCCTCTACCCCTCCCCTACACCCCCTCCTCTTCCCTCCCCTACCCCTCCTCTACCCTCCTCTTCCCTCCCCTACCCCTCCTCTATCCCTCCTCTACCCTCCCCTCCTCTATCCCTCCTCTTCCCTCCCCTACTCCTCCTCTATCCCTCCTCTACCCTCCCCTCCTCTACCACTGTCCTCCTCTAACCCTCCCCTCCTTTACATCTCCTCTACCTCTACCCTCCTCTACCCCTCCCCTACCCCCCCTCCTCTTCCCCTCCCCTACCCCTACCCCATCCTCTTCCCTCCCCTACCCCTCCTCTATCCCTCCTCTACCCTCCCCTCCTCTACCACTCTCCTCCTCTAACCCTCCCCTACCCCTCCTCTACCCCTCCCCTACCCCTCTTCTACCCCTCCTCTACCCCTCCCCTACCCCTCCTCTATCCCTACCCTACCCCCCGGTACCCTCCTACCCAGCTCTGCCCACTACATCTCTCAGCACATTTTTGGCAGAGAACATCATGCCAGGAGCCAAGCAACAGGAGCTGTGCGTACCAATGCCTGTGTGCAATGTGGGACTTTTCTCTTCAAAGACGTAATCCCAATGAAACCTCATCACTACAATCAAATGCTACATAAAAAAAAAGAGTATAGTTTGGATCCGTGGCTTGAGAATCCTTTACTCATCCCAGATCTTACCCCTCTACCACCTCCTCCCTGTCACACAGCCAGAGAGCTGGACATTGTTAGATTTAGAGGGGGAGTAAGGGAGGAGGCGGGAAGGGGAGGGAGAGGGAGGACGGGGTGGAGGGGGAGTTTCTTGATCCAGATGTTTTTCCAGCAAATCGACGGAATGGAAAACCGTGGGCAGCTAAAGTGGGGAAAACCAAAGCATGACATAAAACCATGACATAAACCGTCAACAATCAGCAGCCATGAATCTTACTTAGATCCTCAGAAAGCATCCCAAATGGTACCCTACTCCCTATTTACTATTTAGTGCATGAGAGAGAGAGAGAGAGAGTGAGAGAGAGAGAGAGAGTGAAAGAGAGTGAAAGAGAGTGAAAGAGAGTGAAAGAGAGAGAGAGAGAGTAAAGAAAGAAAGAAAGAAAGAAAGAAAGAAAGAAAGAAAGAAAGAAAGAAAGAAAGAAAGAAAGAAAGAAAGAAAAATAAAGAATGGATAAAAAGAGCGAGCGAGAGCTGTGGCTGTGAAAACAATAGTTGAGGGCAATACTCCCCTGCTGTCTGTCTGACTGCCCTGGGGAAGGATTCAGGAGGGACAGCAGCCTGGTCACAAACAGACTACTGCTGCACACAATTATGATCACACTACCTTAGTATAACACCAGAAACACCTACTCAGTGATCACACTACCTTACATTAACAGCCTGAGGCAGACAGACAGGCAGGAGGAAACAATATGCCCCTTCTAGTCAACCACAACCACCACCACAGATGTCTCATGTCTGAAACAAGCCTACATTTCCTCCTGTCTCTGTCTTTCCTTGTCTAACAGAGTTCAATTGTGCATGGACAATAGGAAGAGCTAATTGAGGCTTAAGTAGTTGTCTCTAAATAGTAGTCTGTAGCCTCAATGGAGAGACCCTAAGTGACTGGTTGTACGTAGGTAGTTGTACACAGAGCCAGGAATAGGCAGTAATAGGTCCAGTGAGAGCCTAGCAGAGTGCTGGCGAGGCAGTGGATGGATTATTAATATAGCCTAGCCCCAGGTTCTGCTGGTACACTTTACCCTCCCCATACCCCCTACCCCCTTCCAAGCGCCGGCTTCAGGCTCATTCCCCAAGTCACTCTGCCAGTGTCGTGGGAACAACGTGGGTCTATTTTTAATTAACATCCCCCATGTTTCCATCATGGTCCTCTTGCCACCCTCAGGGCTACATCCTAATACCTCTCCACCACCACTACACACAATACCCCCTCATGCCCCCATACCACAGCCCATACTTCAATACAATACCCCCTCATGCCCCCATACCACAGCCCATACTTCAATACAATACCCCCTCATGCCCCCATACCACAGCCCATACTTCAATACAATACCCCCTCATGCCCCGTACCACAGCCCATACAATACCCCCTCATGCCCCCGTACCACATTCCACACAATACCACCTCATTCCCCCGTACCACAGCCCATACAATACCCACTCATTCCCCCGTACCACAGCCCACACAATACCCCCTCATGCCCCCATACCACAGCCCATACTTCAATACAATACCCCCTCATGCCCCCGTACCACAGCCCACACAATACCCCCTCATTCCCCCGTACCACAGCCCATACAATACCCACTCATGCCCCCGTACCACAGCCCATACAATACCCACTCATTCCCCCATACCACAGCCCATACTTCAATACTTTCTACCAGGAGGGTTCTGATAGGGGCGGCATGGAATGGGGTGGCAGGTAGCCTAGCAGTTAGAGCGTTGGGCCAGTAACCGAAAGGTTGCTGGATTGAACCCCCAGCTGACAAGATAAAAATCTGTTGTTCTGTCCCTGAGCTAGGCAGTTAACCTACTGTTCCTCGGGCGCCGAAGACGTGGATGTCGATTAAGGCAGCCCCCCTCACCTCTCTGATTCAGAGGGGTTGGGTTAAATGCGGTAGACACATTTCAGTTGAAGGCATTCAGTTGTACAACTGACTAGGTATCCCCCTTTCCTTTCCTAATCTACCCAACACCATGTGAGGCAAGTGAGATAGAGTGGGAGTGTATGAGAGAGAGAGAGAGAGAGAGAGAGAGAGAGAGAGAGAGAGAGAGAGAGACAGAGAGAGAGACAGAGAGAGAGAGACAGAGACAGAGACAGAGACAGAGACAGAGACTTCACAATGGTGAATCACTAAAACAATACGGAAACACACTAGGGAAAAAAAAGGAAGAGCACGTCAGAAATCAGCTCAATGTAATTGAAGAATCCATAGAATCTAACCACTTCTGGAAAACTCTAAACAAACAACAACACAAAGAGTTATCTATCCAAAACGGAGATGTATGGATAAACCACTTCTCCAATTTTTTTGGCTCTATAACAAAGAACAAACAGCAAAAACATATACATTATCAAATACAAATCTTAGAATGAAATATTAAAGACAAACCGGAACCCACTAGATTCTCCAATTACATTGAATACTACTGGACAAAATAAAAACCTTCCAACCCAAAAAGGCATGTGGGGTTGATGGTATCCTAAATGAAATGATAAAATATACAGACTACGAATTCCAACTAGCTATACTTAAACTCTTTAACATCATTCTCAGCTCTGGCATATTCCCCAATATTTGGAAACAAGGACTGGTCACCCCAATCCACAAAAGTAAAGACAAATTTGACCCCAATAACGACCTTGGGATATGCGTCAACAGCAACCTTGGGAAAATCGTCTGCATTATCATTACCAGCAGACTTGTACATTTCCTCAGCGAAAACAATGTACAGAGCAAATGTGAAATTGGCTTTTTACCAAATGGCCAGAGGGCCTGCTAAACAAATTGATCGAAAGTGGTGTTGGGGAAAAACATACAATATTTTAAAATCCATCTAAACAAACAACAAATGTGCAGATAAAATTGGCAAAAAACACACATTTATTTCCACAGTGCCAGGGGGTGAAACAGGGATGCAGCCTAAGCCCCACCCTCTTCAACATATATATCAACGAATTGGCGAGGGCACTAGAACAGTCTGCAGCACCTGGCCTCACCCTACTACAATCTGAAGTCAATTATCTACTGTTTGCTGATGATCTGGTGCTTCTGTCCCCAACCAAGGAGGGCCTACAGCAGCACCTAGATCTTCTGCACAGATTCTGCCAGACCTGGGCCCTGACAGTAAATCTCAGTAAGACACAAATAATGGTGTTCCAAAAAAGGTCCAGGTGCCAGGACCACCAATACAAATTCCATCTAGACAACGTTGCCCTAGAGCACAACGTTGCCCTAGAGCATGGACAAGCACGACTCCAACACCATCATTAAGTTTGCTGACGACACAGCGGTAGGCCTGATCATCGACGACGATGAGACAGCCTACAGGAAGAAGGTCAGAGATCTGGCCGTGTGGTGCCAGGACAATAACCTCTCCCTCAATGTAGCAAGGAGATGATCGTGGACTACAGGAAACTGAGGGCCAAACAGGCCCCCATTAATATAGACAGGGCTGTAGTGGAGCAGGTCAAGAGTTTCAAGTTCCTTGGTGTCCACATCACCAACAAACTATCATGGTTCAAACACACCAAGGAGACTGAAAATATTTGTCATGGGTCCCCAGATCCTCAAAAGGTTCTACAGCTGCACCATTGAGAGCAGGTTGCATCGCCGCCTGATATGGCAACTGCTCGGCATCCGACCGTAAGGAGCTACAGAGGGTAGTGTGTATGGCCCAATATATCAGTGGAGCCAAGCTTCCTGCCATCCAGGACCTGTATACTAGGCGGTGTCAGAGGAAGGCACCAAAAATTACCTTGACTTACCTGCACCTCCGCACATTAACTCGGTACCGGTAGCCCCTGTATATAGCCTCGTTATTATTATGTAATCCTATTGTGTTTAATTTTTTACTTTAGTTTATTTAGCACATCTATTCTTAACTCTATTTCTTAAACTGCATTGTTGGTTAAGGGCTTGTGTACCACTTAAGGGCTTGTGCATGTGACAAATACAATTCAATTTGATTTAACAGTAGCTAAAGCAAGGGGCTTTTGCAGCACACAAGTAGACTACAAATGCATGGTGGGCCGGACATGTCCTGAATTCGTGAAGGGAGCGCTACTGGAGAGCTACTGCCGCGAATTTGGAGCCGGCGACAAGGCCGACACTCCAGCCTTTGGGAATCTCGCTCTTGTGCTCCAGTAAAATTTCCGCTCCAGCTCAGCTCCGCTTGCATACTCTGGTATGGAGTTG